>NC_142940.1:8759440-8786940 GCF_046866305.1 Octopus bimaculoides | reverse complement strand
TACTTAGAAACAACACGCAAGAGAATGAGTTACGAGAGTGGGTGGTTTTAAATTGCATGTTATTAGATACATGGAGTAACATGGCAACTGTAGAGCTGAGAGGTAGTTATCAGGGTGAGAAAAGGGTAGTTTAGAAGCAAAACAAAATCAAAAAACTTTGAGATACTCTTAAGGGTATCCTCCAAAATGAAGTAGACTAAATGATATGCCCAGTCTTCCTTAGGAGAAATTAATAAAAGGACCTAAACCAGTGGTTCTAAACTACAGTTACAAGGGCTACATGTGACCCTTGACAATCTTCCCTTTATAAGTGTAATAAATTTTTTTTAATTGCGAGATGGCACCTGTACCCAGCGTCGCCTTTCTGGCACTTGTGCCCATGTATGTGTAAGGACTTTCGAGTGAGATCGTTGCCAGTGCCCCTGGACTGGATCTTGTGCGGGTGGCACATAAAATACACCATTTTGAGCGTGGCCGTTGCCAGTACCACCTGACTGGCCTTCGTGCGGGTGACACGTAAAAGCACCCACTACACTCTCGGAGTGGTTGGCGTTGGGAAGGGCATCCAGCTGTAGAAACTCTGCCAAATCAGATTGGAGCCTGGTGTAGCCATCTGGCTAACCAGTCCTCAGTCAAATCGTCCAACCCATGCTAGCATGGAAAGCGGACGTTAAACGATGATGATGATGATGGATGATTTGTGTTTTATTCTTTTTGATGCAGCTCCCAAAAGAAACCCTGGTTTTGGATCTGGACTGGATATCAAAAAGACTGAGAACCACAAATCTAAACACCTATGGATGTGAACTAATGTTATTAGAACTTGCATGCTGAAATAGCAGAATGTCCAAAAAATTATTCAGAAGAATATCCTAAATATTAAGCTGGTTGGATGATAAGCCACTTCTTCATCAGGAGAAATTAAAAGAAAAACCAATCAGAATCTGTACACTTGTGAGTGCAAGTCTGGGTCGACTATATTCAAGTGGTTTTAGTAGAACTTGTATGCTGACCAGGACCAACAATTTTGATGGATTAAAAACACAGTAACATACAATTATTCCATGTATCAGAGGGTTAGGGCACTGGGTTCCTGACCTGAAACAGATTAATGTTAAGCCAGCACAGACATACTGCTTCCTTGAAAAATGCCAAAAGGTGTTGATGATAAAGTCGGAAGTTTTCATAACTTTGGGTTTAATGAACATAAAATTTTGTGATTATATTTTGTCAGCAATCAGAAATATTTCAGGTGAAAAAAGGATCCAAAGAGACTAGTGGTGGTCTGTATTGGTAAGTCATCATCATCACCATCAAACACCTGTTTTCCATGCTGTCATGAGTTGGACAGTTTGACCAGAGCTGGTAAGCCAGAGAAATGCACCAAAGGATGACAGGCAAAGTGGACCTCGGTGTAAAGACACTCAACATACCAGACAGTGGTGATGGTGTTAAATCAAGTGATGGATTAAGTCCAACCTCTTAATGGGATTTGAGCTCAGAATACAGAGAGGTAGAACAGATATAGCCTAAGACATCTGGTCTGATGTTTTTAGTTTTGCTAATCCGTTGCCCTGGATTGGTACTTTTTTTATTTATTTTTATTTTTACATTTATCGACCTGTAAGGATGAAAGATAAAGTTGACCTTGGCAGAATTTGAACCTGGATATTACATTGCAGAATTCTGCCTAATTATATGTAGTGTACACGTGATGTGTGTGTGTATGTGTGTGTGTAGTGCATGTGTGTATATGTGAGTGGTGTGTGTGTGTAGTGTGGGAATGGTGTGTGTGTGATGTGTGAGAGTGATATTGTGTATGTGTGCATGTGGTGGAGTGGGTTGCTGTTTAGTCTCATCTGAGCAGACCTATGATCAAAGTTGTTCCAGATGTGACCATCCTGTCCTTTCTTTCCTAACAGAGACTACAACATGTATTTTAAATGAAGATACATATCCCATATATACAACCTTCTTCATTAAAACCAGTAAGGAGTCATTTGAGACAGATTCGACAGCCATTTCTAGCAGATTGTGAGACTGCACATGCAGCATCCCTCATTGACTCAAGGGTCCACTGTTGTTGCAGCGGATACTACTGAACGCAGCCAAGAAAGATGCTGAGATGGGCAGCGTGCCAACAACTCTGACGCAATGCATGCATCAAATGCAAATATCAAAACAACTGCAAATATCACACATTTGAAAACTTCTGACTTGTTTGCTAACCACTTAGTGGAGGAAGTAAATAGGATTATGCAATCAAAATTGGTGAGTTTGGAGAAGTTTGTATGCCATAAAGATGAGAGGAATTTGTTATTTTGGACATGGGCAAAAAAAAAAAAAAAAAAAGTTCCTTCTAATTTTCCACATTTTCTTTACCATATTTCTGTTGAAATAAATTGTTTGTTTCCGATTGATTTTTGAAAATAATCTTTTATCTTTTACTTATATGATCTTTTACAGTCATTGGACAACAGCCATACTGGAGCACAGCCTCAAAGGTTTCAATCAAATTAATCGACTCCAGTACTTATTTTCGAGCCTGCTGCATATTCTATCAGATTCTTTTGCCAAACCACTAAGTTACGGGAGCATAAACAAATCAACACTCGTTGTCAAGTGTCAGTGGTGTTGGTGGTGGTGGCGAAAAAACACCATGACACGCACACACACTCACATGAATGTTTGTTTTATGTTCAGTTATAACCCTTTCTACTAAAGGCACAAGGCCTGAAATTTTTGGGGAGGGGACAAGTCGATTACATCTGGGGTGTTTTATTAGTGCTTATTTTATCAACTCTGATAAGATGAAGGGCAAAGTCGACCTCGGTGGAATTTGAACTCAGAACATAGTGAAGTAATTATTTACTTGTGTAGTTGTCTTCATGCTTGTCTCCTTGTCTTGACATTGCATGATAGTTGTAAACAAGTGTCACTGTCATAAAAGCAGTGTTGGTCATTTCTAATAGTCTGTGAGACTGAGTCTGGTCACAGGGAAATATTATCTTATTTGGAAACAGGTGAAGGTTGGTGGCAGGAAAGGCATCTGGTTATAGAAAGCTTGCCTCAACAGCATGGGAATGTGAATGCTTAAAATAGTGATGATGATGATGATTAAGTACTGGAACATTTTTGCACACAGGTTGTAAAATATGTACATCACATGCACAAGTACACAGAGCAGAGAGAGAGAGAGAGAGAGAGAGAGAGAGAGAGAGGGAGGGAGAGAGAGAGAGAGAGAGATAGGGAGAGAGAAAGGAAGTGGGGGAGCAGTAGGGCTGTTATTTTATTTGAGAGAGAGAGAAAAGGAAACATTTTTCTGAACATTTTTTTGAGGTGAAGTGGGGGGGGGGGGTCTTCCTTTGTCTGAGAGATTGCAAAAAAAACAAAAATAATAATAAATAAAATTTAAAAAATAATAATAAAAATATTTTCAAGAGTTGCAAAAAAAAAAAAAAAAATTAAGACAAGTTACAAAATGTCAGATTCTTTTTCTTCTACCTCATAACGAACTGATCCAAATTTATAAGCTTCAATGTTCAATTTTTGCTGAAGCAGACCAACACTAGCCAGTTTCCTTGGACAAGCTACTTTCTTCTTTCTTCTTCTCCAGCCTTTCCTTTTCTCCTTCTTCAGACTTCCTCTTCTCCTCCTTTTCTTCTTCAACCAATAAACTATATTAGTATACTTACTGATTTGACTATTCTCTTCAGGCTCTAGGTCAAACTGTTTGCTAAACTCCATCACCATGTTTATTATGCCTTGGCATTAACTGCTGCATAACTTTCTTTTTTCCACTTGCAAATACCTAACTCGTTTAGTTCTTCCTAGTAATTTACAGGATTTGAAATTTATTTCAGGAATTCTCATAAATGGACAACCACTTCTAATGGCAATCACTCAATAGTAGCAGAAACCACAGCAGAAATAGTATTAGTAAGGCGGCGAGCTGGCAGAAACATTAGCACGCCGGGCAAAATGCTTAGCGGTATTTCGTCTACCGTTACATTCTGAGTTCAAATTCTGCCAAGGTCGACTTTGCGTTTCATCCTTTTGGGGTTGATTTTTGATAAACATACAAACATACCTACACATATTTATATACACACATGCATACATATACATATTTAAGTATATACGCATATATGCATACATGCATACACATATGTACATATTTACACACATACATATATATATACATGCACTATGTGTAAGTAATCTGGATATGAGCATCCTGTCCAAGGCTAGATCGTCTTTGATCATAGGCTTGCTTGATCAGACCTAGCCTAGAGTTAAACAACATCATTATCCCATTCAGTAAGTTATTGTGTTGGTTGGGACTTTGTTGTATATTTTTCATTAGTGTATGTGTGTTTGTGTTTAATTATATAATTTTGGCAATCAACAAACTTTTTACTTCAGGCAGGAATTAAATATTGAAAAACACAACCCCCCCCCCACACCAAAAAATACTAAAAAAGACAAGTTAGTGGGGATGGGGAAGTAACACAAACAGGCTCATGAACATAAAAACAACATCAACAATTCATACCAAAATGGTACCCTACCACCGCCACCACCACCACTAGACAAAAGGTGACGACAATTCAAATGAAACAGAACACTGTGTAAAACAATACAAACCACATACACATGTATTTTTGTTGTGTAAAATCAATCAATGTGTCTCATTTGCCAAACAATATAAAAATTGAGCTAAACTTGGCAAAGGCACTGCACTGCTATAAACCAAAGAGAAACTGATGCACCAAATGGGTTGCACTAGTATCCCTGTGCAATTAATGTTACTATGTAGGCATCTGTGTTTATATATGTATATATATGTGTGTGTGTATGTATATATATATGTATATATGTGTGTGTGAATTGTGTATATATGTGTGATTGAATGTGTCTATTTTTTGCATGCATATATTTATGTGTGATTATGTAGGTGCGTACGTAATTAACTTAAGTATGTATAATAATGTGGGCATGTATTTAAATATGTATATATAATGTGTATGTATATATGTGTTAGTATGTTCAACTGAAGTGCAAGCGCACAGAAAAACAAGTGCAAAAAATAAAAAAAATGTCTGTTCACCATTTCTCTCTTAATCTTCATTAAGTACACACACACACACACATACATACATACAGATATTCATACAGGTAGATATACACAAATTTGTGTGTGCATGTGTATGCTGCCACTATCATCATCATCATCATCTTTGTCATCATTATTGATATATTCTTTCATTCTTTTACTTCCTTTAGGCATTACAGGTGGCCATGCTGGGGCACTGCCTTGAAGAAATTTAGTTCAATTAATCAAACCCAGTACTTTTTTTTAAAGCCGGGTACTTATTCTACCGTTCTCTTTTGCTGAACTGCTAAGTTACAGGGACGTAAACACATCAACACCAGTTGTCAAGTAGTGGTCATGTATTTTTTATTGGGATCCTCTCTGGTAATGAGTTTTACCATTTCTTATAGTCTTTGGTCATTGTCTTCATTAATCATCAAAGAAGCTTGCTTCCCAACCACCTGGTTTCGGGTTCAGTCCCACAGTGTGGCACCTTGGGCAAATGTTTTCTATTATAGCTTTGGGCCGACCAAAGCCTTGAGTGGATTTGGTAGAGAGAAACTGAAATGCTTAGCGGTATTTCATCTGCCGTTACGTTCTGAGTTCAAATGTCCCCCCAACATCAAGCGACGTTGGGGGGACAGACACACACACACACACACACACACATATATATATATATATATATATATATATATACATACATATATACGATGGGCTTCTTTCAGTTTCCGTCTACCAAATCCACTCACAAGGCTTTGGTTGGTCCGAGGCTATAGTAGAAGACACTTGCCCAAGGTGCCATGCAATGGGAATGAAACCGGAGCCATGTGGTTGGTAAGGAAGCTACTTACCACACAGCCACTAGATATATAATATGAAACTTCTCAAATATATAATATGAAACTTTGTTTAACTTCAGTCCTTGGTTACTTCAAAAACATTCAAACTGAACACCGTCTACTTCCAAAATATTACAGGCTTAGTGCCAAAATTTCTAACCATTATTATTACTATTATCTTGTTACAATTTACTGTGATCTTATTATCCAGTCTGTAAAATTGGCACAGATGGAAACACACAGAGCATTAATTAATTTTGTTGATTAATGACCAACTTTAAATCCTGACGGTCTGTTTTAGTATTGTATTTTATCCCACGGTTGGCCTACAATTCAGCAGACCACACACCTGCTCCAACACATCGTTTGTGTTTGGGTGTGCATGAGCAGGTACAAATTACATTACTTTTTTACTTTTTGCTTCTTTCAGTTATTAGACTGTGGCCATGCTGGTGCACCACCTTGAAGAATTTTAACTGAATGAATTGACCCTAGTAATTATTCTATCGGTCTCGTTTGTCAAACCACTAAGTTACAGAGACATACACACACCAACACTGGCTGTCGAGTAGTGGTGGGGTCAAACACAGACACAAATATATATATATATATATATATATATATATATATACACACACACACACGTCTCTCCGTCTTGAGCTGTATGGTAAGAAGTTTGCTTCCCAACCATAAGGTTCCAGGTTCAATCCTACTATGTAGTACTTCGGGCAAGTGTCTTTTACTATAGCCCCAGGCTGAACAAAGCCTTGTGAGCGAATTTGGTAGAAGGAAATTGAAAGAAGCTCATCGTGTGTATATATATATATATACATATGTGTGTGTGTGTGTGTGTGTGTGCGCATGTATTTGTCTCTGGCCCCACCACTTCACAACTGGTGTTGGTGTGTTTATATCCTTCTAACTTAGTAGTTTGGCAATAGATACCAATAGAATAAGTACCAGGCTTTAAAACCAAAACAAAACAAAACAAAACAAAACAAAACAACAAAAAACCTTATGTATTGGGTTTGATTCATTTGGCTAAAATTCTTTGAGGCAGTGCTCCAGCATGGCTGCAGTCAAATGACTAAAAAAACGATAAAATAAAATATTAAAGATAAAATGAGATCCATAATGGAAAATGGAAGTGGAACAGGGGGTTAAGCCTAACTCAGAGACGAACAATGAGGTGGTGTGGTCTGATCTGGTTTGGCTGGAGTCTAACGGCATTCTGCCTTTGCTGCACTAACAGTGTACCAATTAATCAGGAATGATACCATCTACACTAGAGATAAGCGGGAACCTGACTGTAGCATATTACACAGACTAGTTTGTTTGCTGAACACTTTCTGATGAGTGTTAAGATAACAACCTGTACTCACATACACACATGTACACACATGAACACACATGTACAAATGAACACACACGTACAAACACACAAACATTTACATGCGCACAAAGAAAAAAATGTATCTCTAGATATTCATATATTGAGTGTCTGCATGTGTGTACGTTCTTTTATTCTTTTACTTGTTTCAGTCAATCGACTGCGGCCATGATGGAGCACCGCTTTTAGTTGAACAGATCAACCCCCCCACCCCCCACCCCCAGGACTTATTCTTTGTAAGCCTAGTACTTATTCTAACATGTATACATACATTTCTATACACATATGATTATAAACATACACTGATGTATACACACTAATAAGCAAATCTATATGCACAGAGAGACACTGTCTGCTGCCCCTTCTCTTACACACACACATATACACACACACATATACGTATACATATATATAAGTTTACATACAGCCATGTGTACATGTACATATGATGACATGATGTGTTTTATGCTCTACAAGTGCCTCTTATAAATGCATAATCTTTTATTTATATACACATGTATTCTAAATATACATACATACATACTTATACACCAGTATATGAAACAGACATAACTGTCAGTGTGTGTATGTGGGTCTTAGAAGCCCGACTGTGTGTGCGATTGGAGACGTGACAGTGTGAGGGTACACACACATACGACTGTATGGGTACGGCATAACAGCAGGGTGGGGGGTATATGACAGCTTTGTGGGGTAAGGGTATACCCGTGAAAGTACAGGCATGGCTGTGTGATTAATAAAAATGTTTCGCAGCCACATGGTTCCTGGCTTGCTTCCACTGCAAGCAGACTCAGGCAAGTGTCCTTTGCAATAAGCTTGGGTGGAGAGTGTGTGTGTGCCTTTATCCAGCTAGTGCCAACACACACACACACACACACACACACATAAACACACAAGTGAGAGACTAAACAAGAGAAAAAAAGCAGTTAACACATTTTGTAGGAGTTACATATATTATTGGTGAGCTAACAGAATTGTTAGCATGCCAGGAAAAACGTTTGGTGGCATTTCGTCTGCCTTTATGTGGTTTGCATGTCTTTTGTTTTGATTTTTTTCACACTTATTTCAGTCATCAAACAGAATGAACTGACCCCAGCACTCTTTGCTTTTTTTAAGGCCTGGTACTTATTCCATCGATCTCTTTTTGCCAAATCACTAAGTAGTGGGGGACATAAACACACCAACAGCAGTTGCCAAGTGGTGGCCGAGGACAGACACAGACACACATAAATACATAACAAACTTCTCCTTTCAGTTTCCGTCTACCAAATCCACTCACAAGTCTTTGGTCAACCTAAGGGTACAGTAGAATTCATTTGCTTGATGTGGCACACAGTGGGGCTGAACCCGGAACCACGTGGTTGCAAAGCAAACTTCTTCCCACATAGCCATGCATGCATTTATATATATATATATATATATATATATATATATATATATATATATATATATAATACTTTATATTAGTACCAATGTAGTGTTGAGTACTCGTTCTCACTGTTCAATAACAGCATGTTATATATATATATATATATGTGTATGTACGTATGTATGCATGTATGTAAATGAATATGTGTGTGGTGTGTATGCCTATGTATGTGTATAAACTATGCAACATAGACACACACACACAGATACACCTAGTACTCTACATGTGCATGAGGACAGCTTATCAATTGCTAAGTTGACAGGTTTATCAGGGGACATCACATCCCAAAGTGCTCATTAATGAAATGACTCAGGTAGCATTAGATCCGGCTGAGTTAATGCGATTCCCCCTCCCACACACACACAACTCCAAACTGACACTGAACTTAGGAACAGATGTGAGGAATTTTCATGTTGACAATTTTGGTTTCGGATTCTGTAAAATCTTTATTGTTTCTTTCTTTCTTCTTTTTTTTTTTTTGCATTTGTTTTGATCACAGCACCACTCGTGCATGAAGAAACATTTTTTGAAGTGTTCATAGATTTTGAGAATCGCTATATGCACTAACGGAATTCAAATTTAGAAAGCAGTTAATGGCAACAAGTTGTTCTGGATGATTAGGTCTCTGCTACGATGAGGTCAGCCACAGTGAATATAACTCTTTCCTCCTTTATCTCTTACAGTCATCTGACTGTGGCCATGCTGGAGTTACTAACTTGTAGAATTTTAATCAAATAACTCAATCCCAGTATGTAACCTGGTATTTATTCTATCGATTTCTTTTGCTGAACCATTAAGTTACACACAAACACCAGTTCTCAAGCAGTGGTGGAGGACAAATACAGACACACACACACACATGTATATCTATATATATATAAAAGGGTAATGAACATGAGGTTGCTCTTAGAAAGTTCCCCTCTGAGGCACAAGTCCAGGCAAGGTTGTTTTTATGGAAGACCAGCAATCACCCATTCATACCAGTCTGCCCTCTCCACACCACCAATGCTATCCAAAGGAAAGGTAAAGACTGATACAGCTTGGCACCAGTGACGTCGCAGCTCATTTCTACAGTTGAGCGAACTGGAGCCACGTGAAATAAAGTACCTTGCTCAAGAATACAACACACACAGCCAGGGCCGAGAATCAAACTCACTACCTCATAATTGCGAGCCTGACGCTCTAATCACACACACACATACATGATGGACTTCTTACAGTTTCTACCTACCAAATTTACCCACAAGGGTTTGATTGGCCCGAGGCTATAGAAGATACTTACCCAAGGTGCCACGCAATGAGACTGAACCCGGATTCATAAATGTGAAGCATACTTCTTACCACACAGGAAGTTTATGTTGAAAAAGAGTTCATAACTCCAACTAAAAACATTTGTCTCCCCTTACACACACTTCCTGTTTTGACACCACACTTCCTACTTAACACAAACTTTAACCCTTTTTTTAAACCTAACACAACTCTTTATTCTCATGCATCCTTATTTTTCCAACCATTATATACATGGGTTACCATTGAACTTCAAAAGCTCAAAGACAATATAATGTATTGGTATATTTATTTTTTTATATATTATTTTTTTTTATATATTATTTTCTTCATTTTGTACTTCTTTGTAAAAAACATTTTCATTCTCCCTCTTCTTGAAAGCTAGTTAGAGAAATCTTTATTAAAATATGCTTCCAGTTTAGCATTCTGCCTTATTATTTTTCATTTTCCTATATATATAAATATATATATATATATATATATATATATACATACATATATTACACACACACACATACATAAACGATACATACGCATATATATATATATATATATATATATATATATATATATATATATATATATATATATGCACATACATACATACATATATATGTATGTATCACCCAGACACATGTATATATGACAGGCTTCTTGCAGTACTATTTTTTCCACCTTATTTTTGCATCTATGTGCTTACTTGAGAGTATGTATGTACATACATGTTTATATATATATATTTATACACACACACACACACATGTATGTATAACTATCAAACTGTTGATGGATCTCTGCCTGTCTGTCTGTCTCTTTCTCCCTTTATATATATATATGTGTGTGCATGTATTTATGTATACATCCAAACTCATCTAGATTCATAAATTAGCATGTAACTCAAAATAAACATCTACATATCTATGAATAGATGCACACACACACACACACACACACACACACACACACACAATCTTCAAGGCGCCAAGAAGTATATGTACACAACTCCCCGAGACAGAAAGGGGCTAAAGATCAAACCAGTACAGCACAAACTCTATTGTTAACCACAGACAGTGATAAAGCCCCAAAGATTTCATTTTATTTTATTTTTTCTTATATTGGGTTGTTATTAGTTTAATTTCTTTTTTTTCTTTTCTTGCAAACTGTAATGTGATGTCTATTTAAATAAATGAAAACACTTTCTTTAATCTTTTCGTGACTATAATTCTAATGAGTAGGACGTTTATATATTTCATTTTAATTTTGAATACTAACGAGATAGTCAAGAACCTTATGACTTCATAGCTGTGATGCTGTAAAACGATCTTTACTGAAACATGAATGTTTAACTAGCAGCAGCAGCAGCAGCAGCAGTAGTAGTGACGATAATGACTGACTTCTCTTCTTACCCTTGACGATGTATGAGCATTCAGCTTTTGCCCAGCGATCTGCACAATGATTTGTTTATCGTGAACAAATGTAGGGGCAAAGTGTACCACATGTCAGGTGTCAAGCTACCAAACTTTAACAAAGGAACCAACATGTGTGTGATAGGTTAATCATTGGTTTCGTTGTAAATGGTCATCACATGATCCATGATTCAATTGAAAACAGTTGTGAGGGTTCTTAAACAACAGGAAAGTAAAAAGGCAAGATTAATTAAAGCTCCATGCATGAATTCATTTCCTCCTGTGTTTCCCAGTAAAACATTGCCTAGAGTTTCTGTCTCATAGTTTTACAAACACACACACACACACACACACAGAAATGCTGATTACTTAATGTGGATGAAACTTGTGGAAGAAGGAGACCCAGGAAGACATGGAATGAAGTATTGATGGCCAATCTCAACACCCTGACCCTTACAAAGGGGATGATATAGAAGCAAGATAACTGGGGCCTTGCGGTACTCAAGAAAACCCGTCCATCATAGCAGAATTGAAACTGGTGCTGGTGCCATGTTAAAAGCACCCAGAACACTGTATTGTTGTCAGGAAGGGCATCAAGCTGTAGAAACCATGTCAAAACAGACAACTGGAGTCTGGTGAGGCCTTACCAGCCCTTATGAAACTGCCCAACTCATGTCAGTATGGAAAACATGTTAAATGATAATGATCACACACACACAACATATATAAATATAGACATTATAAATATAGACATTATCACACAACATATATAAATATAGACATTATCACCATTTAATGTGTGCTGGCCAAGCTGGCAACGGTTGAATGATTTGAGGAGAGCTGGAATGACAGAAGACTGGGCTAAGCTCCATCTGCTTTGGCACAGTTTCTCTGGCTGGATGCTCTTCATACAAATACATACATGCATTTCTGTTTTTTCTTTTTTTCATTCTCTCTCCATTCCCCCACCCCTCTTAATCCTTTCTGACTAAGAGCATACACTTGACACGTCAAAGAGTCAAAGACGTATTCATTCTTCCCAAGTGTCAAACTAATATTTCTGCTTATTCCCTCACCTGTCTTCGTCTTTTGTTTTCTGTAAATTTGAACCAACACACACACACACACACACACACACACGTATATACGTTGTGATTGCTTCATCTTTGCTGTCTCAGTGTAATCATACAGCACCACCACACACACACACAAACACATGTGCATGCGCACATATATAACCATTTCTGGAAAAAGCTCAATGTCAATGACACGGAAACCTATTGAATGTAATACCGTCAAAATTTGTCACGTTGCTTATCTATACAATCAATTCAATACCATAAAAAAAAAAAGAAAAACCCATCATAAGAGAAAAAACAGCAAAGACAAATAACTAGCAAGTAAAACTATCTTACTCTGGATAGATTTCTTTTATCTGTTGCTTGTTTCAGTCATTTGACTGCGGCCATACCGGGGCACTGCCTTGAAACCTTTGTTGAATGTATTAACCTCAGTACTAATTTTTTTTTAAAGTCTGCTTACTTACTGTATCAGTCACTTTTGCCAAACTGTTAAGTTATGGTGACATAAATACACCAACACCAGTTGTCAAGCAGTGATGGGGGATAAACACAGACACGAAAACATGCACACACACACACACACGACGAGCTTCTTTCAGTTTCCGTCTACCAAATCCACTCACAAGGCTTTGGTCAGCCTGAGGTTATTAGTAGAAGACACTTGCCCAAGATGCCATACAGTGGGATTGAACCCTGAACCATTTGGTTGGGAAGCAAGCTTCTTACTACACAGTCATGCCTGTGTCTTATCTGTGTGTGTGTGTGTGTGTGTGTGTGTGTGTGTGTGTGTATATATATATATATATATATATACACATACATATATGCATACATAAATATATGCTGACACACACACACACATATGTGCATACACACACATGCATGCACATCACAATGTGTGTGTGTGCATGCATGCATCTATGTGTGCGTGGCTGTAGGTTGAGGGGTATGTCATTACCATTTCAGAAATTGCTTTTCAGATACAAATTCTGAAATCTCCTATGAGGTTCCGCATAGTCAACATGGCTGGCAGATGATACGTGCGCTCATGGATGGATAGATAGATAGATAGATAGATAGATAGATAGATAAACATAGATATATATATATGTATATTCATATACGAACATGTGTGTGCGAGTGAATATATATATATATATATGCCAACATAGAAAAATAGGCATTATGCTGATGGTGATGATGATGATGATGATATCGACTATCACAGACACTGACATTCCTGACTTAGAAAAAGAAAGAAAATACAAAAAAGGAAAGAAAAGAAACTACTACAGCTATGTGTTGACTGAACTTTACAAGAAATTAAAGGAATGTAATGTTAGAGAGATAAAATAAGTGACTTTCTTGGCTAATGAATAAATGATTAAGCAGACTTACTAAATAAATACACACATCACTCGATACTACAAGGAACAAAATTAATGTCACTCACACTCAAATAAAATCTATGACACATGATAAGTATGAAATGTTTTTTTCATACTCTAATGAAGAAAGAGGTCATACGTAATCTGTTAAGTATATTAAGTAAAATGACTGATTTACCACTTCACTGTTTTATGGTTTATATAGGAGCAGGCATGGTGGAAGCGCAATGGCCCAGTGGTTAGGGCAGTGGACTCGCGGTCATACGATCGCGGTTTCGATTCCCAGACCGGGCGTTGTGAGTGTTTATTGGTTTATTGAGCGAAAACACCTAAAGCTCCATGAGGCTCCGGCAGGGGATGGTGGCGAACCCTGCTGTACTCTTCCACCACAACTTTCTCTCACTCTTTCTTCCTGTTTCTGTTGTGCCTGTAATTCAAAGGGTAAGCCTTGTCACACTCTGTGTCACACTGAATGTCCCCGAGAACTACGTTAAGGGTACACGTGTCTGTGGAGTGCTCAGCCACTTGCACGTTAATTTCACGAGCAGGCTGTTCCGTTGATCGGATCAACTGGAACCCTCGACGTCGTAAGTGACAGAGTGCCAACAACAACAAATGAGCAGGTATGGCTGTATGGTTAGTAAACTTGCTTGGCAGTCATGTGGTATCAGGTTCAGTCCCACTGGGTGGAATCTTGGGCAAGTGTCTTCTACTGTGGCCCAAGGATGACCAATGTCTTGTTAATTAATTTGGTAGAGGGGAAACTGTATGACAGACCATCATGTGTGTGTGTGTGTGTGTGTATGTGTGTGTTGAAAAGTTACTGGCTTTAAGGGTATCGTGAAAGGCTTGGTTGGAAGCCTGGTGCAGCTCTCCAGCCCTTGTCAAACCATCCAACCCATGCCAGCATAGACAAGAGATGTTAAATGATGATGATGATGATGATGATACAATTACATCATGGACATCTCAAAGCTATGAGATAATGCACGATTAATTCAAAACAATGTGAATAAATAAGCAATACATTTGACAGAGCAATCTGAATGCTTAAAGGTTAAAAACCCATAACTCCAGTATGGCCACAATCCATAAGTAATAGAATGAAAATAGAATAAAAGAACAGAATTACATAAAACTGTAAGCATTTTGGTAAAATACAATCTGGTTACAGCAAGTGAGGTTATCATTTATTAAATTAAATTCTTCGTTAACTCACAGCAAGTTCTATTAAAGCATTTGTTGCTTTTGATAATCCCAAGAAATCAATTTTAGTTTTTTGAAAAATCAAGTGAAAACTGGGAATTCTACAAAACAATCACGTTATATGGGTTTCCTAGCAACAGCTAATTAGACATTGATAGGATCTTGCAGCAGTAGTGGAAATAATAATAATAATAATAATAATAATAATAAATAATGATAACAATAATAATATACAGATAAATAAATATCCAAAACACCAGAATGTATGAATATATATAAAATACAGAAAATGGCACTACTAGGCACTATACACATCCTACATAAAGCACTTTCAATTCAGTGGAAATAACAATACCAAGACGAACAAAGGCACATACCCAAGGCACACAGAGCTGCACTTGGTGAAAGCATGTAATAAAAATACTACTACTGAATAATAATAATAATAAAAGAAGAGTGCCATTGTTATCTAGTGAACGATATTTCGACATCTTGTATGTCTTCAACTGGTTCAAAAAATAAATTTGTCTCATGCTAGCATGGAAAGCGGACGTTAAACGATGATGATGATGATCTTCAGGAGGAGTTACCTCAATCCTTTCTATAATAATAATAATAATAATAATAATAATAATAATGGTTTCAAATTTTGCCTCAAGGGCAGCAATTTTGGGGAAAGGGATGAGTTGATTACACCGAACCCCAGTGTTCAACTGGTATTTATTTTATCGACCCCCCCCCCTGAAAGGATGAAAGGCAAAGTCGACCTTGTCGGAATTTGAACTCAGAACATAGTGATGGGCAAAATACCGCTAAGCATTTTGCCCAGTATGCTAACAATAATAATAGTAGTACTAGTAAAAACCCTGATGCAATACAAGCAGTGGCTTTCAAGGCTTCGGATCATTATTAACTTCTTTTGAATTCTTCATCTTTCCCTTATCATGCCAGGTAGTACTCTGATGCTTAAAGAAAAATTTGGTAATACATACATTTAACAATGTATAACTATCATCATAAGGGCATAAATAAAACAGCATCTATGTCTTTGCAAGGTTTTTAAATTGATAATGCCCTTCTCAAGAAATGAACAATGCCAGTTATTATTACATTATTATTATTATTATTATTATTGAGTAAAAGAGTAGCTGGGGTATTATTATTATGGAGTTACAGAATGTTAAGCTAATACTAAAGTGGATGGGAAGAAAAGTCCCCACATGGTCAATAACTGAACTAAAAGAAACATAAATGTATGAGTGTACTATGTGAATCTAATCTTAAAGGTGATTGGGGTCAACTCTATAGACATTTTTACTGTGTGCGTGTGTGTGTGTGTGTGTGCATGCATGCATACATAAAGAAATAGTGTGTATACATTAATGAATTTAATAGTCTTGATGTTTCAATGCTTTTCAGAGAAATTCCTTGTAAACTTTTGTTAGTTTTGGCCAACCTCCATTTGAGATTCATCAATATGCACTGATTTGCAATTAATTAAAAAACAAACAAACAAATGCTCTGATGGATTATCACTGTTTTAAAATACATTACCATAAACAAATCCTATTATATCGACAAGGCTCCTAAGCAGTTTGCACTTAGAGAATGAAGAAGCAGCCAATTTTTTAATGTCAGTCTGATTGTTATTCTAACGAATTTTAAGTGCCGCAGTTGAATTAAAGTTATATTATTATATTCCAGTTGTTTTGTTGTTGTGTTACTGCTGTTGTTTTTGTTGTGTCGGTTTCTCCACTCAACCCACTCGTCTTGCGAATCTTTCTTTTTCAGTTTCACTTCCTCCTGTGCTCTTGAGCACATTGGGCAGAAAGTTGACATTACTGGCTTCTGTTGGCAGCAGTTTTCTTTGTATCTAGCCATGTAATATTAGCCTCATTCATATCGGTTTATGAATGACCTGCACCGTGTAGGTCTTGGTCTCCCTTTCTTTCTTTTCTCCTCCAGTGATATCCATTTGAAAGCTGTTTGAAAGTGGTGTTCTGGTAGCCAGAGTGTGTGACCTGTTAGTTTTAATTTTTGTATTCCAAGAATCTAATGGCATACGAAAGCACACTGGAGTGGACAGGAAGAAAGAAGCAACAGAAGCACAATGCAGTACATGTTACAGCAACATGTTGTATGCCAGAACATATGCTGCACAGCAGTGAGTGTACACTACATGGTATGTTTTTTTACAAAGTGAAGGAAGGAAGACCCCCCTCAGTCATGAATGACCATGGCATTGCACCTAGAAAGTTTCCCTCCAAGGCACAAGTCTAGGTACGGTGGTTTATGGAAGACCAGCAGTCGCCCATGCATACCATCCTCCCCTCTCCAGGCCACTGATGTTATCCAAGGGAAAGGCAAAGGGGCTGATACAGCTTGGCACCAGTGATGTCGCAACTCATTTCTACAGATGAGTGAACTGGAACAACGTGAAATAAAGTGTCTTGTTCAAGAACACAACATACAGCCCAGTCTGGGAATCAAACTCACTATTTCATGATTGTGAGCCTGATACTCAAACCACAGACTCATGGGCTTCACAAAATATCAACCAGGAATCACATAACCTTTGGGGAGGTCCATATAAGATTTCACTGTTTAAATTTATATGCAATACACTGGTTGTACTTCTACAATGCACAAAATAATTTAATAATTATTTTTATACAATTTCTATACAAGTAGGCGCAGGAGTGGCTGTGTGGTAAGTAGCTTGCTTACCAACCACATGGTCCTGGGTTCAGTCCCACTGCGTGGCACCTTGGGCAAGTGTCTTCTACTATAGCCTCCTGCCGACCAAAGCCTTGTGAGTGGATTTGGTAGACGGAAACTGAAAGAAGCCCGTCGTATATATATACATATATATATATATATATATATATATATATATATATATATATATATATATAATTAATAAATCATAGGGCAGCAAAAAAAATTTTAGAAATTTAATTTACCACCAGTGGTCCAGCGAGAATAAAAATTAGTCAATAGACTATATATATATGTGTTTGTCCCCCCACCATCACTTGACAACCGATGCTGGTGTGATTACATCCCCTGTAACTTAGCAGTTCGGCAAAAGTGACCGATAGAATAAGTACTAGGCTTACAAAGAATAAGTCCTGGGGTCGATTTGTTCGACTAAAGGCGGTGCTCCAATATGGCCAGTCAAATGACTGAAACAAGTAAAAGAGTAAAGAGTAATTCCTAATAATATTTAATTATAAAAATAGTATTTTTTTCCTCATTTAAAACTAGCCAGATCTATTTAACTACAACAATAACGACATCAACAACAAACATTGATATGCACACATTACATTCTCTTCCTTTTTCTTTTTTACGTGTTATCTTATTGAGAGTATTGTAATTGAGAGTCAATCCGAAACGAAACACCTAACTTGGCTCACTACCAAGTGTTTTGTCAACAACTCTAATTAATGACAATAATGACAACAACAACAATAATGATTTCAAATTTTGGCACAAGGCCAGCAAGTTTGAGGAATAGGGTAAATTGATAACATTGACCCTGAAAGGGTAAAAAGCAAAGTTGGCCTTGACAGAATTTGAACTCAGAACATGTAGAAGGATGAAATGGTGCTATGCATTTTGCCTGACGTGCCAGATCACTGCTTTACTAATAATAATAATAATAATAATGATGATGATGATAATAATAATACCAACATACACCAGAAAAGGTAATGGATGAAAAGGGGAAGGCAAAAATCCTCTGGGACTTTGATTTCCAGACAGACAAAGTGTTAGAGCATCGAAGGCTGGATATAGTAACCTTTAGGAGGGACAAATGAGAGTGCCTAATGATTGATGTAGCAGTGCAAGGAGATCAATATATCATTATGAAAGAAAGAGAAAAAGTTGATAAATATGGAGACCTGAGAATTGAGATCGCTAAGATGTGGCAGCTACAAGAGTCGAACATAAAGGTTATCCCTATTGTCATCGGAGCATTGGGTTCAATACCACCCAATCTGATTAAAAAAAATCAAAAAAAATCTGAAAACCTTAGAGATACCCTACAATCTAGATATATTGCAAAAGTTGGCATTACTTGGAACTGCACACATATTGCATAAAGTACTGTTCATCTGAGGTCCTTGTTATGACTTGACAAACAGTACAAATCTCCGGTAGACACAGTATCTTCAATAAACCTCATGATATTGTATACTGTGTGACATCTATAATAATAATAATAATAATAATAATAATAATAATAATAATGATACTACCAATAATAATAATGGTTTGAAATTTTGGCACAAGGCCAGCAATTTCAGGAGAGGGGAAAGTCAATTACATTGACCCCCAGTACTCAAATGGTACTTATTTAATCGAGCCCGAAAGGAGGGGAAGCAAAGTCAATCTCGGTGGGATTTGAATTCGGAATGTTAAGACAAATGGAATACGGCTTAGCATTTTGCCTGGCACGCTAATGATTCCACCAGCTTGCCACCTTACAACTACTACTACTACTACTACTACTACCATCACCACCACCACCACCACCACCACTACTACTACTACCACAAAGGTGATGACAATAACAAGAAGAACAAAAACAACAGAATCTGCACTTATAAATAGAACGAAAGGAAAGAATCCTAAGTCAACAACAACAACGATGATAACAAACCACATTACGATAAAAAAACAAAGTTAATAATATTAGCAACAGCACCAACAATGGCAAAATTAATAATTAGCTTAAACAATAGTGGGGTTGGGTGGGGGTGGGGGGTGAAGAAATATATAAAAAGGAACCGATTCTGGGTGGGGGTGGCGAGGAGTTGTGACAAGAAAATAATAGAAATATCAAAAATAACAACAACAACAATGCTTTCGAATTTTGACACAAGGCCAGCAGGTTTGGGGTAGAGGCTAAGTTGATTATATTGATGCCCAGTGTCCAACTGGTACTTATTTTATCGACCCTGAAAGGATGAAAGATAAAGCAGCCTTGGTGGAATTTGAACTCAGAATGTACTGATGGATGAAAAGCTGCTAAGTATTTTGTCTGGTGTGCTAATGAGTCTGCCAGCTCACCACCTTAGCAACAACAACAACGGTTTCAAATTTTGGCACAAGGCCAGCAATTGGGGGGGGGGTTGATTACATCGACCCTAGTGCCCAACTGGTACTTATTTTACTGACCCTGAAAGAATGAAAGGTGAAGTCAACCTTGGTGGAATTTGAACTCAGAACACGAAGGTGGACAAAATGCTGCAAAGCATTTTGCCAGGTGTGCTAACGATCCTGCCAGCTCGCCGCCTTTACAACAACAACAACAACAACAATAACAACAACAACAACAACAATAATAATAATAATAATAATAATAATAATAATAATAATAATAATAATAATGGTGGTCACTTCCATCAATTTTAATGTTTGAGTGTTTAAAGAAAAATAAAAAAATAATAACAAACACTTACTTTGTCTCCAGATTTTATAGTCCTCTGAGGAATTTTGGCGATTGTCTTTTTAGCAGCATTTGCAAGACGTTTCTGGAAGGAAGAACAATTGGAAGTGTTTAGATAGAAATGGTGACTGGGTTTTTCATAGTACAACCTATACTATATAAAGAGAAGATAGTGTTAGCATAGTATAAGCGTAGAACAACATCGATGATAGGATGTGATGAATGTTTCCGTGGATCTCACAATGTGATGAAAAATTCGGGGGGGGGGGGGAGGAAAGAATATTGACAAATAACAACAGATGATTGTGTTTACAGGTTTCAATGATAAGACTCTACCAAAATATAACCAGAATGTATGTATGCTGCTCATGAAATTAAAATGGTTCACCTTTGGTTCTTTGATATAAGACTCATCTTCCATTGTAATTTTATGTAAGACTCTTTTGTTAACTCATAGTTTTCTGTACAACACACTAATGCACAAAGCGGTATTGGTCAGCTAAACTTGAAACATCTGATATCACAAGAGTTGTACTAACCTTGTTAACATTCATTTTGAAGGAAGCAAGGAGCTCTTTTAAGTAAGGGAGAAAATTTTGATCTTTCCCTTCTATAATTTATTCTGTTCTGTAATGGAATCATTACAGGAGTGGACTTTTGGCTTAGAAAATTTTCCAAGAGATTTTAAAGAAATAATATATGTTCTTAATACTAGTTTAAAGTTTAATAGCAGAAAATTTAACACATGTATACCTGTGTATAATATTTTAGTGACAACGCCATGTTGCATTGAGAGGTAGCACCTTAATGGCATTCTTGGGGACCTGCCAATCACAAGTGAGGTCTTCCACAGAAATGACATAATTGACATGTATGTATAAATGTATGTATATCTGTATATACGTATGCTTGTTATGCACATGTGTGTGTGTGTGCAAACCTGCATGCATGTATGTGTGTATGTATGTTCATTCCAAATTAAGGACCACAGTTTTGCATCTAAGTAGCTGAAATTTTGTAAAATGTCACAACTACTTCTTTTCAAGCTGAAGATCATCAATTATGTGGTGACATTTTCTGAATTTTTTAAAATTTCTTTTTACCTCTAGGTAGAAAAACTAAGAATATTGTATACCCAGAAGCATTGTAATAGAAATTACAAATAGAAAAAATAATTCATTCACAATTAGAATAATAATGTGAATTAGAGTAGTACTTAAAAAAAAAAAAAAAAGCATGTTTAACTGGAAAATAAAAGCATATAAGAGTAAAATTATATTTTATATTTAACATAAGATTTTCCTTTTTTTTGCTTTTCTCATATTATGAAGTTGAACTTGACTCTTCATCTTTGAGGCTTGGATGTAACAATTCTGAGAGAATCAATATTTCCAAAGCATGTGAAGAATGTTATCAGCATCTTTCTAAAACAATTTATCCAAAATTTCAGTGAATTCCAACGATTATGTTTATTTTAGGTATTAAACGCTTTTGCTACCAACCTGCATGAGATCACCCCCACCCCCTTGTTCTATGATACAAACTTCCTGTTTTAAATTGAACTAAATTAAAACTTTCCAATCACAATTTCATATTAATTTATGTTCCAAATAATGACAAAGCTATTTTATTAAAATCATAATTTTCAAAATTAATTGAAACAAAGGCAGAGTATTCCAATAAAAATATGGTAACAAAAGGTTAATAATAACGAATTTATTTTACCAAATTCTTCATCATTTTCAAAATAAACTGACTCAAAGACAGAGAATTTCAATAGAAATATGGAAACAAAGGCATCTCTAAACCAAGGCAAGGCTAAATATGATCAATACATGACTAAGTTATTTTGCTCAATATCTCCAAATTTCTTCACTATTCTGAATATTATAACCTGAAATACAGAGTATTTCTTTAGGAATAGAGCCACAAAAAACATCAGCTTATTCATGACTAAATTTCTCTAATAAAAATAGACTACTTATGTATCTTAACTCATTATTAAATGATCAAGAAATAGGTGAGGTTTAGGAAAATAATTTTTAAAAATTTTATTAATAGGCACAAGTGTGGCTCTGTGGTAAGAAGTTTGCTTCCCAATCATATGGTTCCAGATTCAGTCCCACTGCATGGCACCATGGACAAATGTGTTCTACTATAACCTCAGGGCCAACCAAAGCCTTTATGAGTGGATTTGGTAGATGCCAACTGAAAGAGGCCTTTCATATACATATGTGCATATATGTCTCTCTCTGTCTCTCTTTCTCAAACGATGAGATGGTCACAGTCGGAATGCTTTCAGTTGTAGGACTGCTCGATCAGGGCTGAACATCAACCAATACCGATCAATATTGACAGTGCTGTATTATTATTCAACCAAGTGTGTACCAGAGGTTTCATTTGATCAGGCTTTAGTGAAATGACATTAAAAAAAAAAAAAATACCATTTCCTTGGCCTCATCCACTCTCCACCTCCTCCACAACACCACTAATGCCATCAATGCCAATGATACAACTAACAGAAGGAACCCTCCTAGCCAATGTGGAAGCGTCTATGTTGTTCTATCTGATAAAAATAGTAACCAGGTCACTGTCGATATCACACCACACCTATGTTGTTCTATCTGATAAAAATAGTAACCAGGTCACTGTCGATATCACACCACACCACTGTCTTAAAAAGAGAGAACACATTAGCAAATGTAGACCTAGATACGTTTCAAAAATTATGAGATGGTCAGAGTTGGAATGTCTTCAGTCACAAGACTGCTCAACAATCAGAGTTGAACATAAACAACACCAAGCAACATCAAATGCACATTGTCCTTGTTCAGTCAACTATGTACCATAGGTTTCATTCGATCAGGTTCTACTGGAGCATCATAACAAAACTACTGATTTCACCACTTAGTCTCAACCACCCTCACCAGATTATTCCCAATTGCTATTTGAGAATCATAAAGCATAATAAATAAATAAACAAAACAAAATCAGAACAATGCTTTTTGTAATCAATTTGTAATTATTACAGGTGACCAGTCAAACTGGTTTCAACTGATGTTAATAATCGATAACTGATGAGGGAAAAGAGGGAATAGTGGAATCCCTAAAGACAAATGATGAGAGGAAACAATAGATCCCCTGATGATGAAAGATAAGAGGAAACAATGGAGTCCCTGATGATGGTGGAGGAGGACATGAAATTTGGTCAAACCTATTATTATTATTATTATTATTATTACTACTATTATTATTATTATTATTATTATTATTACTATTATTATTATTATTATTATTATTATTATTATTAATACGGTTATTGGAATTATTTTGGCTTCTACTTTGAAAAGAAACAGTGCAATGCAATATAGTTGCTATAACAGTTGTTGTTGTTGTAATTTTTTTATTATTTTTTTAATGTAGATTAATGTTATTATAATGTTTTTCTTTGTGGCATATATTTGGCATAAGCTAACTGGCCATCAAGGTAAGGAGGTACAGGTGTAGATGATAAAAAGGAGGGGATCAAACACAATTGGCTATACCTGTTGTTTAAAGCTTCACACCCAGGTAAGATATGATAATAAAAGTAACAACAACATCAATAACAGTGATGATGATAATTATGGTGGTGTTGGCGATGATGATGACTTCTAAATTTGGCACAAAGCTGCAAGTTTTGTTGGTAAAGGCGGCAAGTATACAGGTGTAACTGATTTTTCATTGACAGATTCCTCTCCGTCATCCATTCCTGCTCACTTTGCCAGTACTTCAACTGGTGCATATTTTAATTAACTGCAGTAATATGAAGACACAAAATAACCCATCTCCCTCCCACATCACCCATTTGCATCAGTGGTCTCAACTTGAGACCAAAATGTCAAGAAACGTTATCATCATCATCGTTTAACGTCCGCTTTCCATGCTGGTATGGGTTGGACGATTTGACTGAGGACTGGTGAACCAGATGGCTACACCAGGCTCCAATCTGATTTGGCAGAGTTTCTACAGCTGGATGCCCTTCCTAACGCCAACCACTCCGAGAGTGTAGTGGGTGCTTTTACGTGCCACCGGCACGAAGGCTAATCAGGCGGGTACTGGCAACGGCCACGCTCAAAATGCTGGATCATAGATCTAGCATGCCCAGCTGACAACAAGGTATGCGATAAGGAAAAAAGAAAAGTTGATAGATATAACAGGTTAGCTTGGGAGGTTAAGCAGTTGTGGTCGCTAAAAATGGTGGTAGTAGTACCAATAATTGTTGGAGCCCTGGGAACAGTGAGTAAAAATCTTGAGAAGTAAATGGAACAAATAGGGGCCTGCAATAAGGGTGGAGCACTTGCAGAAAACAGCACTGCTTGGAATCACTCGAATATTCCAGAGGGTGCTCGAAAAATAAGGGCACCGTAGTACATCCCCAGTGTTAGAAGCTGTGCAATGACAATAAAATAATAATAATAATAATAATAATAATAATAATAATCCTTTCTACTAAAAGCACAAGGCTTGAAATTTGGGGGTA
Organism: Octopus bimaculoides; assembly: GCF_046866305.1. Taxonomy (NCBI): domain Eukaryota; kingdom Metazoa; phylum Mollusca; class Cephalopoda; order Octopoda; family Octopodidae; genus Octopus; species Octopus bimaculoides. Next base: position 8,761,817 of record NC_142940.1, on the reverse strand, counting down.
AGGGACTAGTTGATTACATCGACCCCAGTGCATAACTGGTACTTATTTCATTGACCCTGAAAGGGTGAAAGACAAAGTTGACTTTGGCGGAACTTGAACTCAGAACGTAAAGACAGACGAAATACTGCTAAGCATTTCATCCAGCGTGTAAATGATTCTGCCAGCTTACCACCCGAATAATAATAATAATAATAATAATAATAATAATGATAATAATAATGATAATGATAATAATAATGATAATAATAATAATAATGATAATAGGGTATATTTAGCTTTGTATATTTGTGTACTAAGGTTGATTTGTTAGACTAAATCCTCCAATGTGTTGCCCCCACATGGCTGCCGTCCAATGATTGAAACAAGTAAAAGAAAAAAAAATGAAATAAAGACAACAAAGGCCGCATGAGTCACACTTACCGTGAGTCTTTCCTTGGCATGAGCATAGCGAAAACGTTGGATGTAGTAGAAGATTAGCCACGTAAGGGAGATAATCATCAGAACTATGAATGATATGGATACGAACAATATGGATGTACGGCTGATGTTGAGGGTGGCTGGTGACTGTAGGCGTGAAATGTGCATCTGTACCTTGGTCCCATTGTCGAGAAGGGTTGAAATTTTGTCCCCATCCTTTCTGCTTATAAGTACTGTCACTTTGGTGCCAACTGAAAGATAGAAACAATGGAATATTTAAGAAATGATTTGGGATATTTTGATAACTAACTTAATCGCAAACATAAGCTTTCAAAGTCACAGGTATGTTTATGGGAGGGTAGAAATGGTCAGTTGGATACCCACTACTCTCAGGGTAGCTAGCAGAACCGGTAGAGCATCAGACAAAATGCTTAGTGGTATTTCGCCCAGCTCTTTATGTTCTGAGTTCAATTGTCCCTGTGGTTGACTTTACCTTTCATTCTTTGGGGGAGGGGGGAATGGGAGACTAAAATTAAATAGCACTCAAGTACTGGAACTGATGTAATCGAATTGTCCCCTCCCCTCAAAATTGCTAACCGTGAACCCTGCAGTGGACTGACATCCCATTCAGGGTGAATATTGTGACCTCAAGTCACTTATAAGCCATGGAAAATGGGTAACTGGCCTTATGAGTCCTGGGATTAAAAGAAATTGTTATTGGGGAGACAAGAAAAGAATGCATCAGACCTAAGAAATAATAATGTATCTATCAAAGAGATAGGGTAACTATACAAATATAAAGATCTGGAAATAGAGATAACAAGAATGTGGAGCCTGAAAAGAGAAACAATTCTTGTAATAATAGGTACCTTGAGAATGATAAAATATTCAGACAAATATATGACAACCTAAGGATTTGGAAATATGCACAACATATAGAAAATAGCATTGCAAGTGTGATGTAGATATTCTGTAGAATGCATTCAATACAACAACAAAACCAAAACAAAATACTGCACATACCTAATGCACACAACACTGCACTTGATAGTGTGGGAAAAGCATGCAAGACAAATAAGATTACTGCATAGCAATAAAACTATAGTAAATATCTTCTCATTTACTCAAATAACCAGAATAGTCAAGTAAACAACAAATAAGAGAATATGTTGTTTATTAGGGTCAAGAAAATATGTAATTATTTGTGGTAATTAATTAATTGTCAAAGTTTGTACTTGCATCTAAAATGGATCATTGCTTCTCAAGGTACATAGAACATAGTATTTTATTTTACTGTATTTATATGACCTGTATTGAGTGAGAGACGATGAAGGGTAAAGTTTGGGGACTTGAACTCAGTGTATAAATCAGGAATTCTCAATGACTTTTTGTCAAAGGACCCTTTGAACTGATTAAAATGTTTAGAGAAAGAAGTCTAGATGTTTCTTGCAATACATACATGTAAAACAAAATTTTTTCATGAACCCTTAACAAATTACTGTGGGTCCTAAGTTTCCTATTTTGTTTCTGTGGACCCCCAAAAATCTTATATGGACTCTAGTTGAAAATCGCTGGTGGAAAGAGTGGGAACAAATACCACAAGGCATTTGGTCGAACGCTCTAACATTTCTGCCAATATTGTAAACAACAATTATGACAATAATAATGATGATGATGGTAATACCGATGATGATGATGATGATGATGGTAATAATTATCAAAATGATGATGATGATGATTATTTACTACCAGAATAAATGGCGCTGTGCGTTCTGTAATTTCTATCTAATGCTTAACTGTCAATTTCTACATAAACTATTGATCTTAATGGTTGATCTTCAAGACTGCTACTGAGTGCGGCGCCTGAAACATCGAACTAGATTGACACTCAAAACAAGAAAACTGACAGAAACATAACATTTATCACAAGGAAACATTTGGTGAAGAAGAAGAAGAAGAA
>NC_142940.1:8739440-8754440 GCF_046866305.1 Octopus bimaculoides | reverse complement strand
TACCTGCAGTATTTAAGTGCATATGAAATGCATTGCACTTGAGCAGAATAAATTAATTCTTGATAAGAAAATTGAATAAACAATGTTTGAGCAAGGGAAAAGTTATTGTAAATGAGAGAAGAGGTTTGTGAGAGAAATATAAGAAATGATGATGATGTTGGTGAAAGTGGTGGTGGAGGTGGTAGTAGAGGTAGTAGTAGTGGTGGTGGCAGCAGTGGTAACGGTGGCAGTAGTAGTGGTGGTGGTAGTGGCAGCAGTAATTGTGGTAGTGGTGGCAGCAGTAGTAGTAGTGGTAGTGGCGGTGGTGGTAGCAGCAGCAGTAGTGGCATTAGTAGTGGAGGTGGCAGTGGTAACGGCAGCAGTAGTAGTGGTGGTAATGGCAGCAGTAATAGTAGTGGTGGTGGCAGTAGTGGAAGTAGTAGTGGTGGCAATAGTAATGGTGGTGGTGGCAGTACTAGTGGTGGTGGCGGTGGTAGTGGCAGTGATGACAATAATGGTGGTGTTAATGGTAGTGTTAATTTAGTAATTAGTGAGATGGCATGCTCTGTAGTCCTTATGTAATTTGGTGCAGGCGTGGCTGTGTGGTTAAGAAGCTAGCTTTTCAGCCATAAGGTTTCAGGTTCAGTTCCACTGCAAGGCACCTAGGACTCAGCAATGCCTTGTGAGTGAATTTTAGTAGGTGGAAACTATATAGAAGCCTGTCATATCATTATCATCATCATCATCAACATTTAACATTCATTTTCCAAGCTGGTATGGGTACTCATCAAACGTGTGTGTGTGTGTGTGTGTGTTTGTCCTCCACTACCACTTGACAACCAGTGTTGGTTTGGTTATATCCCCATAACTTTACAGTTCAGCAAAAGAGTCTAATAGACTAAGTTTTGGCATTGATTTCCTTGAGTAAAATTGCCATGTCAGTGCTCCAGCATGGCAGCAATCCAATGACTGAAACAAGTATAATAAGATATAAGGCTCTTATTGGTCTGATTTATGATCGAAAATGTCCCATCCATGACCACTCCATTTGTTCTTAGGCATCATGTTTCTAGGACTACCATATTTCAATGTAGTCCAAGACTGGACCATTTCAAAGATGGAAGGTAGGGTGTAAATTTAGGAAACTTTGGCTGCTGTTTCTAGTAGGGTGTACAACCACATGCAAGTTCCTTTGCTGGCTCATGTACACCCTGAGAAAAAACAGATATGATCAAAGGCGTTCCAAGTATGACCACCCAGTCTTTCAGTTTTTTTTGTGAAAAGGATATTGAGGACTACATTATCCATTGTATGTTCTTACATTTTAAGATGGTAGGTTATAGTTTGAGGGAGATTTGGCTGTGATTTCTAGCAAGTCTAGCAACCAAATAAAAGCATTCTTGGTTTACTGAAGTCATTGTTGTTGGTGGTGGTGGTAGTACAGCGTGTTGTGTGGTTTTGGCGGAAGTACAGAGTGGTGCATGATTACATAGTATGTAGTAGAGATAATACAATGGCTGTAGTAGTAATAGTGGTAGTGGTGGTGGTGCCTGTGATAATAGTAGTAGTAACTGTGGTGGTGGTAGTAGTAGTAGCAGTGGGAGCATGCAGTGAGGGTGAAGACAAGTATGCAGTGCAGTAGGTAACAGCAAATGCGGTTGTGGTGGTGGTGGTGGTGGTGGTGGTGGTGGCAGTTGTTGCGGTGGTTGGGGAAAGTGTGTGTGTGTTGGTGGGGAGGTAGTATATGATAGATGATTAAATGAAGAATCTTGGCAAGACAGTAATAAAGCTAGAAGTGTGTGTGTGTGTGTGTGTGTGTGTGTGTGTGTGTGGTGTTTGTAGTATGTCTGTGTGTGAGTGTATTATTACATTATCCTGACATTTTACTAACATGTTCAGTTGAAAAGAATAACAAGCAAGAGAACTTTTAGAAAACCAAATAACCGTCTCTTTCTTTTCTCATGTGTGTGTGTGTGTGTGTGTGTGTGTGTGTGTATGCGTATGTGTATGTGTGTGTTTTTAATTTGAACAATGCGGTGTATATAAGAAATAATCCAAGCCAATGGATTGTATTCATACCTTGTATTTCAATATTTTAGGGCTAGGAACCTTCTTCAGGAAATCTTTGGAGATATGTTGCTGTGAGCTGAATTTTCTGTTCTCAAGCGTATGTGTACATCCCAAAATATTGAAGGTCAAGGTATAAAGTACAAATCACTGGCTTGTATTATTTCTTATAGCTTGCATCGTTTTCGTTAAAAAAAATAAAAACCAAATTAAAAGCATTTATCTGACTCAGATAGAACTTCATGTAAACAATATATATGATGTTGGCATTGACTTTAAAATTCACCCAAGGCTTGGTCCCCGTGCCATCTGTCCTCTACAAAAATCATGCTCGCATCACATCACAAAACTAAGACAAAACTATTTCATCTCAATGGGCCCTGCTCTCTTTAACATCATGCCAAGACACATAAGGGAAGAAAAAAATCTTCATGAATTTTTTTACAAACTGTTCCTTGACAAATACCTCCAACAAATTGCAGATAAACCACTCACACTCGGACATAATCTCTGCAAACAACAACTCTTTACTCGAATGGGCGGTGGTACTCAAAGAATGACCGCAATATGAAACATCATTAAATGTCTTCCTGGGGTGGGTGAGGGTGGTCTATTAAGTTAGTTATGACCTAGGCCAATTCTGGCCAAAACTTTTCTAAGTATATATATGTGTGCGTGCGCGCGTGTGTGTGTGTGTATAAATATATATATATATATAACCTCTCCAGCATGCTAGAGATTGTTGCCAAATGGTACTAAGAACCACCTTATTTCACCTATGGCACAGGTAGATCAATATCTCAAAGCCACAAGATAATGCATGATTAATTGCAAACAATAGCAATAAATAAATAAATGTTACATTTGATAATTTGAATGCTAAAGGGTTTACACCAACCACAACTGGCCAAAATGTTTTATCTGATTTATGTTAAAACTAGCCAGATCCAACATCTCACAACAACCCTACAATGTCATTCTAAAAATAAACAATCACACCATCAGAGTCTGACACTTCAAGATAATGCCTGATTAATTTGTAATCATGGAGGCGCAAAATGGCCCAGTGGTTAGGGCAGCAGACTCGCGGTCGGAGGATTATGGTTTTGATTCCCAGACCGGGCGTTGTGTGTTTATTGAGCGAAAACACCTAAAGCTGCACAAGGCTCCGACAGGGGATGGTGGCGAACCCTGCTGTACTCTTTCGCCCCCAACTTTCTCTCACTCTTTCTTCCTGTTTCTTGAGTAAAACTGCGATGGACCAGCGTCCCATCCAGCTGGGGGGGAACACATACACCATAGAAACCGGGAAACCGGGCCCATGAGCCTGGCTAGCCTTTAAAAGGGCGCAGAAATAAAAAAAAAAATTTGCAATCAATGTAAATAAATAAGCATTACTTTTGACAGAGTAATTTGAATGCTAAAGGGTTAGGATTAGGGTTAGGGTTAGGAAAACAAAAACAAAATAATAAAAGGAAGTGTGAATGAAAAAGAGCAGATGTTTTGTAGTGTCTTAAATGTTGTCCCCAAGCAACAACAACAACAACAACAACACCTATGTTTTGATGACATCTGTTTAGATGTTGTTGTTGTTGGATAGCCCCAGGTTAGCTCAGATTTAGGAAGCCCATAATTAAAAGGATTCCAGCTGTGGCCATCCTGCCACATTTTTAAAATATCTAGGATTACTCACACACACACACACACACACACACACAGAGTTCAGAATTGTACAAAAAAGAACAAAAACAAAAAATAGACAGGTGAGAGAACAACAAACAAGGTATATTAGACACTCAAGAAAAATGGAAGAATGTTGGAGGTTTGGAGCCTATGCTGTATATATATATATGTACATATATATGTGTATATATATATATATGTGTATATATATATATATATATATATATATATATACACACACACACACACACATATACATACAGCTATATACACATTTATAAACATACATACACACTCACATATGTGTGTGTGTTCTTTAGTAATTTGGCTGAGGCCATGCTGGAGCACCAGCTCAAAGGGTTTTAGTGAAACAGGGCTTTTTTTTTTTTAAAGCCTAGTACTTATTCTATCGGTCCCTTTCGTTGAAACCGCTAAGTTACAGGGACATAAACACACCAACACCGGTTGTCAAGCAGTGATGGGAGGACAAACACAGACACATAGATATATACATATGCATATATATACACGATGGGCTTCTTTCAGTTTCCATCTACCAAATCTACTCACAAGTCTTTGTTCAGCTTGAGGCTATAATAGAAGACACTTGCCCAAAGTGCCACACCGTGGGACTGAACCCGGAACCATGTGGTTTGAAAGCAAGCTTCTTAACCACACAGCCATACCTCTGGCTATGTATGTATATACATAGTTTATATATATATATATATATATATATATATATATATATATATATATATACATACATACAAAACGTATAGACACACACAACAAATGAATACTTCCTTGTCTCACTCGTTTGTGACAATATTTCTAAGGATATATAAGCATTCCATTTAAATTTTCAAAACCATCAAGAACAATGAGAAGATTAGTGAAATAACTCACAACTTACTTCTTCTATGAGATAAATATTTGTCAATGTGAATTTACGATCTTTCATGTGATTATGAGACTTCAGTCTAAGATCTGTAATTTACATTTTGAACAGTTTAATAGAGTCAGTCTTAGGTAGGGTTGATTTTGGGAGCTTAAAAAAGTGGCAGTGTGAGTGAGACAGAACTGGCTGTTGTATTCAGCAGGTCAAACACCTGTATAAAAGTTTCTTAATTGGTTTGACAGCTGTGTGTGATTATAGCTACAGTCCACCTTAATTTGAAGGATGTGTAGATGATAAATCTTTGCTGTTTTATGGCCCCTAAAAAGCTTTTAATTATAGTTATTTCACCTTAGTTTCAAGGATATGTAGATGATAGATCCCTGCTGTTTTATGACCTCTAAATGGCTTGTAATTACAGGTACTTCACCTTAGTTTGAAGGCTAGTTAGATAATAGATCCTTGCAGTTTTATGACCCCCTAAACCTGTTGTAATTATAGTTATTTCACCTTAGCTTGAAAGCTGGTTAGATGATAGATCCCTGCTGTTTTATGACCCATAAATGGCTTGTTATTATAGGTATCTCGCTTTATTTTGAAGGCTGGTTAGAGGATAGATCCTTGCAGTTTTATGACCCCTAAATGGCTTGTAATTATAGCTCCTGATGCTTTGTGACCCTTACATTTGTAGTAATTTTATGACATATCTCATGAGACATTTTGCAACACTTAATGGACACTAGATGATGACAAGGAGACACCTGCTGATGAAGGAGACAGACGCCAGATGATGTCAACAAGTCATCTGATAAAAATTATGAAATATTTAATGATGACAACAAAGCGACACTCAATGATGTTAAGGACATACCTGATGGGGATAAGAAGATACCTGTTGAAGATTATGAGACACCTGATAACTATTATGAAACATTTGATGACAAAAGACACCTGATGACAATAATCACACGCATGACAATCAAAACTCAAACTGAATAGATATCAATATTGCAAAAGCAAAAAAAAAGCAAAGTTTTTCATTTCCAATCCTTTGAGATTAATAATTTGAAAAATGTTAACCTTGTTAATAAATTATCATAGACATTTCGAAGGCTCATTTGTGTGAATTAATCTACTTTGATATATTATCGATTAATTAACTACCTGTTAAGTTTATTGTTTTTTTCTTCCTTTTCTCCTTCTTTTAAATATTGTTTTAATGATACATTCACTGGAAAGAGCAGTCAATACTCTCATGGCTTCTGCCAATAATAATAATAATAATAATAATAGGTGTAGGAGTGGCAGTGTGGTAAGTAGCTTTCTTACCAACCACATGGTACTGGGTTCAGTCCCACTGCGAGGCATCTTGGGCAAGTGTCTTCTACTCTAGCCTCAGGCCAACCAAAGCCTTGTGAGTGGATTTGGTAGATGGAAACTGAAAGAAGCCTGTCGTATATATGTATATATATATATATATCATCATCATCATCATCGTTTAACGTCCGCTTTCCATGCTAGCATGGGTTGGATGATTTGACTGAGGACTGGTGCAACCGGATGGCTACACCAGGCTCCAATCTAATTTGGGAGAGTTTCTACAGCTGGATGCCCTTCCTAACGCCAACCACTCAGAGAGTGTAGTATATATATATATATATATATATGTATGTGTGTGTGTATATGTTTGTGTGTCTGAATTTGTCCCCTCCAACATCGCTTGACAACCGATATTGGTGTGTTTACGTCCTCGTAACTTAGCGGCTCGGCAGAGAGACTGATAGAATAAGTACTAGGCTTACAAAGAATAAGTCCTGGGGTCGATATGCTTGACTAAAGGCGGTGCTCCAGCATGGCCACAGTCAAATGACTGAAACAAGTAAAAGAAAGTAATAATAATAATAATAACAACAACAATAATTCCTTCTACCTGTGATTTGTGGAAGAGAAACAAATTGATTACATCGACCTCCACTACCCCCAAGTGTTTAACTGGTATCTTATTTTATTGACCTCCAAATAGATGTGAGGCAAAGCTGATCTCAAGGCATTTGAAGTCAGAAGAAATGCTATCAAGAGAGACAGAGATAGATAGGTGGTAGTCCTTAGCAACATGCCATTGCTGCTACCGCCACCACTACCATAACCACCACTGCTGCCACCATTGCACTGTTGAATGTTGTTTTAACCATAGTCTATTCTGTAGTGAATTTTCTTGGATTATCCTCAAATCAGAGAGTCTTGGTCCAAGAGTCACAATATATATTCTTCCTCATGGCTTTCAGTGTCAGAAAAATAAAGAAAAAAGAAAAAAGCCTATAAAAATGCCATGGTAAGTGTTGACCATCCTTTTCTGACCATCTAGAAGATAAGATAAACTAAAACGTTATAACTTGGTTTTTGTTTATTGCTTTCCATGAATGAGGGAGAGGAAGGGGAGGGAGGGAGGGAGGGAGGGATGAGAGCAAAGAAAAGACAGTTAAAAAGAGAGGGAGTCATGTGAACTAACCCTGATCCATGTTAATATGTAATATGATGGTGGTGGTGGTGGTTTTAATGGTAAGTCTGGTGATGATGATGCAGATAACGAGGGTGGTAGTGATGATGATGATGATGATAATGATGACGATGGCGACAGTGATGATGATGGTGATGATGATGATGATGACGATGGTCCTTAAAGATGGTTCACTATCAGAAAATAGTGAAAATAAATGTTTAAAACTAATACGCTTTAAGTGGTTCTATGCAACCACATTACCAACAATGAACAATTATATTTATACACACACACACACACACACATATATATATATATATACACACAGAATATGAGAGAGATTCCTTAACAGATAATTCATACATATATACATACGCACATTCAAACATATACATTAATATACAACTTATACCAACACACATACACATCAGAGACAATACACACACACACACATATATATATATATAAATATATACATAAACACACACATGCGCATACACTCAAAAATAAGCTTGGTAATAGACTGTAACTAATCACCGCTGCCACCACCACCACCACCACCAGTGTAATACTGCTGCTGCTGCTGCTGCTGCTGCTGCTACTACTACTACTACTACTACTACTACTACTACTACTACTACTACTACTACTACTACTACTGCTGCTAATACATTATAATCACCTTCAAACATCAATACCAAACACCATCATAATCATCATCATCATCACCATCACTAGAGCTTTTTACTTAAAAGTATTAAGATAACCACCACCGCCGCCGCCATCACTGCCGCCACTAGCACCACCACTATTACTACTATTACTGGCTAGCAATAGATTGATAAAGAATGCAGATTTTTCGCTGTATCTCAATATTTCTATTTATATATCACTACTTATCTATAACTCGTCATCATCATCATCATCATCACTCTCATCCTCCTACTTTCCCCTTTCTCCCCCCACCCCTTCCCACTTTCACTATGATAATTGGTTTTAGGAGATAGTTGACTTAGTATTAATAAGTACAAAAGGGAGAGCTAGTAGCAGAGAGAGGTGATAGGGATGTTATCTCCGCAGACGAACAAACGAATAAAATGGCTGGCTTGTAACGTTGACTGACTGGCTTGTTGCTGTGCAGGAAGTAAAATGAAGTGAGATGGAGTAAGGTCAAGTGGAGTGGAGCTGGGGTATTGAGTGAGACTCGAACTATGAGAGGGGAAAATGTAGGGGGTCGTAGCAGTAGTCACCACAGTATTATAGTCATGCTCCAACCAGCCTTCCCGAGTCAAGTAGATTCATGGGGCTAAATTCCCAGTTGCTGTGGTGCATATATTTCCCCCCGGGATGGGATGCCAGTCTGTCGTAGGACTACTCATTTTTGTCAACTGAGTGGTCTGGAGAGACATGAAATGTTTTGTTAAAGAAGCATTGCCTGGTCCAGGAATTGAAACCACAATCCTACTATCATGAGTCCAATACCTTAACCACTAAGCCACAAACACACTGCTGCAACCCCAAAGAATATGCATATCATCCATTTTTGGTGTAACCCTAGCCCTAACCCCAAATGCGGAAAACGGGTGGTGTGTGTATTCTAAACCTTTGCCAATAATCTATGGATGTTTTTTTTGTGCATGTAGGGAAAATGAGCCTCCTTTGTACATAAATACAACATACATAAAAAAAAAAACACCGGGTCCTTCAATTAGTGAGAACCCTAGACAAGTACTCGGTGTGCCCACACTTTAAGAGATCATCATTATCATTTGTTTTAACATCCTCTTTTCCATGCTTGCATGGGTCAGATGGAATTTGTCGAGGCAGGGTTTTTTTATGGCTGGATGCCCTTTCTGTCACCAGCCCTCACCTGTTTCCATAAACAGGTAATATTTTCCCGTAGCTGGATATGATTTCACAGGCGACTGGAAATGAACAGCCTCGCTTGTATGGTGGTGGTGGTGGTGGTGGTGGTGGTGGTGGTGGTGGTGGTGGTGGTGATGATGATGGTGATGATGATGATGGTGATGGTGATGGTGATGGTGATGGTGATGATGATGATGATGATGATGATGATGATGATGATGATGATGATGGTGGTGGTGGTGATGATGATGATGACAAATATGAAGAAAGAATAATTGTAATGATGTTGCCGATGATGGTGGAGATGATGATGGTGATGATGATAGATGCTTTGAAGAATTTTAAGTTGAATAAATCAACCCCAGTAATGTTTTTTATTTTTGTTTTTTTTTAAAGCCTGGTACTTATTCTATCAGTCTCTTTTGCTGAACTGCTAGGTTGTGAGGAATCAAAGCAATGCATGGGTGTGGAAGAATGAGATAACAACCATGATATATTGGTTTAGATTGGGAGATACAGACAGAGTTTAACCCAAAGGTAAGCTTGGCGGGAGAGCAGGAGACTAGCAGAGTGATCGGTAAATAAACCAGCAGAAGGAGAATGGAAAGCAATGCTGTTTCCTTAAAGAAATCATGACTTTAGCACAGAAGTCCATGCTTGCCAACTTATGCTTTACATGGCACGGTACAAGGGAGACAGAGAGAAAGCGAGGGGTGGCAGAGAGAGAAGGAAAGAGGGAGGGCAAAGAGAAAGAAGGAGAGAGAGAGAGAGAGAGAGAAAGAACTAGTTTTCTCTTTTACTTGTTTCAGTCATTTGACTGTGGCCATGCTGGAGCACCGCCTTTAGTCGAGCAAATCGACTCCCAGGACTTATTCTTTTTGGAAGCCTAGTACTTGTTCTATCGGTCTCTTTTTGCCAAACCGCTAAGTTACGGTGACGTAAACACACCACCATCGGTTGTCAAGCGATGCTGGGGGGACAAACACAGACACACAACCATATACACACACATACATATATATACATATATACAACGGGCTTCTTTCAGTTTCCGTCTACCAAATCCACTCACAAGGCTTTGGTCGGCCTGAGGCTATAGTAGAAGACACTTGCTCAAGGTGACACGCAGAGGAAATGAACCCGGAACCATGTGGTTCATAAGCAAGCTACTTACCACACAGCCACTCCTGCGCCTTTGTTTATTTTATTGGCACTCCGTCACTTACAACATCGAGGGTTCCAGTTGATCCGATCAACGGAACAGTCTGCTCGTGAAATTAACGTGCAAATGGCTGAGCACTCCACAGACACGTGTATCCTTAACGTAGTTCTCAGGGATATTCAGCATGACACAGTGTGTGACAAGGCTGACCCTTTGAAATACAGGCACAACAGAAACAGGAAGTAAGAGTGAGAGAAAGTTGTGGTGAAAGAGTACAGCAGGGTTCGCCACCATCTCCAGCCGGAGCCTCGTGGAGCTTTGGGTGTTTTCGCTCAATAAACACTCACAACGCCCGGTCTGGGAATCGAAACCACGATCACTATGACCGTGAGTCCACTGCCCTAACCACTGGGCCATTGCGCCTTTGTAAACACAAAAAAAAAAGAAAAGAAACCAGCATGGTCACAGCTGGAGTGTGTCTGATCTCTTGGTGGATCAGTGAAGATTTGGGATTAAAAAACAATAATAGACTCCCTAATACTACTACCACCACCACCACCACCACCTCTTCCCTCTTTCTCTCTCTTTCTATGAAAACTAGACAATAGAAAGAATGAGTAGATAAATATAAATTTGATTCTGCACAGCAATTTGAAATGAAAAAGAAAAGAAAAAAGAAAAAGAAAACAAAGAAAGAAAAGGACATATTACAGCTGGTATGCCTCTCATCATAGGTCTCTTCAACTGGAGCTGACCTGGGGCTAAACAACAACAGATGATCTGGGAAAAAACAAGATTAAGTACACATGATTATGCATATGTGTGTGCGTGTGCACACGTGAGATGTAAAGCTTTACATGAAAGTTCAAGTAATTCAGAAAACTACTGGTCACTCATGTCATCAACAAATGTTCAGCAGGGGAGATAACTGTGCTATTATAAACTTACTATAGTAATACTGCAGTAGATGTTAAAGATGATAGGGTTTTATTGGAGTATGGGACAAAGAATTAGAATGTGCATGGAATTAAGATACCATCAGAGGCATATTAGCTAAGATATATATAGAGAGAGCTATGTTGATGGTAGAGTTAAGAGTGATTAAGTAATAGAGAAAGAGAGGAGGAATGTAACTGTCAATAGATAGATCTGTGGTCAGTTAGTAAAGCAAGCTCTATCTTTATATGTCCTAACCTATCTGTCTTAAAGTATCAGCTTCTAAAATACGATACTGGAACAAAGATTGTCAAGTCTACTTTATCACCAGATTCATTTAGTACAAAGTCATGTGTGCATGCATGTATGTATACATTTATGCATACATACACATAAAAGTATATACAAGTGTGTGTGTGTGTGTGTGTGTGTGTGTAGCATTCTTATTGTATGACAAAAGCAACAAACAAAACAAATATTACAGACTTTTACATAGAGAGATAATGCAAATGGAAAGCGTATTGAAGAAGGAACAGGGACTGGTTGTGGAAGCTGTCCACAGTGATTACAGATCAAAGAAAACTTTGAAAGAGCAGCAACAATAATATTAGTAGTGGTGGTGGTGGTGATATTACTGTTGCTATTATTATTATTATTAGTAGTAGTAGTAGTAATAGTAGTAATTGTTTTCATTGATTAGCACCGATTGAGCCTTGTTTGAAAAGCACAAGTTGTAGTCAAAAGCATTCCGGCTGTAACCTTTACGCCGTTCTTTGGACATCTATGATAACAATATACAAAGTGTCCCACATTTTTTGAAGACCAAACAACAATGTTTTCGTCTATAACCTCGGGTTAACCTTGTGAGTGAGATTTGGTTGAGAAAAAACTACGTGGAAGCTTGTGTGTGTGTGTGTGTGTGTGTGAGTGCATGTGTGTATGTATGTATATATACATGCATGTATATATTGTTGTTTCAGGATGGTAATTTTTTTTTCTTTTTTGCCAAATAAAAACATGCATTACATATTGATTCTTCACTCATTTATCTGGAAATCTACCATCACACATGTGTGACCTCTTCAGCGACACTTTCCATCCTCCTCTATGCTCCTGCTCTGTTTAGTCCATTCTGTCCTTTATATATATCATCATCATCATCATCATCATCATCGTTTAACGTCCGCTTTCCATGCTAGCATGGGTTGGACGATTTGACTGAGGACTGGTGAAACCGGATGGCAACACCAGGCTCCAGTCTGATTTGGCAGAGTTTCTACAGCTGGATGCCCTTCCTAACGCCAACCACCATATCATCATTATCATTTAATGTCCATTGTCCATGCTGACATGGACAATGGACAGTCCCCAGATCTCAATATCATCGAACATTTATGGTGCATTTTAGAAAAACAAGTAAGGAGTCGATATCCTCCACCATCATCACTACAAGAGCTGGAGACTATTTTAGCTGAAGAATGGACAAAAATTCCTTTGGAAGCAATTCAAACTTTGTACAAGTCCATACCTCATAGAATTCAAGCTGTAATTACTGCCAAAGGTGGTCCTACCCCATATTAAAATAAATTTGTTTGAAATTTTAAAGTGTTTCCATTATTTTGTCCAACCCTTGTACATATATGTGTACCCTTGTCTTGACATCAAGTAATACTGGGGTGCCACCAACTTGCAGGGGCACATACCCATACACACACACACATACATTTATTATACTTTTATTTAAAAAGTGTTGACAGTGACTCCTAAGCTTCAGTTGCTAGCCTTCATTGAACTGTCTGATGAAGGCCAGCAAGGCGGGACTTTGAAATCACTGTCACCAGACTTCTTCTAAAGGCAAAATATGTATGTATCTACAAATGTATTCAGCAACCAACCCTTCAGTTTAATGTAAATTAGTTTAATGTAAATTAGTTTTTATTATAATTCAACCAAAAACAAACAATACACACACAAACACACACACACATGCACATATATATAGTACAAACAGCTTCCAGCTAATATAAGTACAAACACAAACATATATAGCCATTCATGGGTGTGTGTGTGTGTGTGTGTGTGTGTACATATATTTATATATATATATATATGTATATATATATATATATATATATATATATATAGAGAGAGAGAGAGAGAGAGAGAGAGAGAGAGATTGATAGATAAATAGATATAGATATGTGAGTGTGTGAAGTTACATTTTTTGTCTTACTCTCCAGTTCTCTCCATATTTCTCTCTCTCTCTCTTTCTCTCTGCGTCTGTCTTTCTCCTTCCTTCCTCCTCTTAGCTGTTCCTCTACCTACCATATTGATCCAGTGTTAAGTCAAAACTAATTCAGCAGACTCCAATCCAATCTTCATAGCAAGCCATTAAGGCTTTTCTTTCAACCATTTACACACACACACACACATGTAGATATTCCTTTGTAGAAGAGAATCATTCCATTTAAATGCATCAATCCAACCAGCATTTATCAATCCACCTATTTGTCTGTATCTTATTGATCTACCTGATGAGATGCTAATGTGTGAGTGTATGTGTGTATACACACGCATGCATATATAATTCATATCACAGATGTGTCTGCCTGTTAATAAGTATCTCTCTCTCTCTCTCTCTCCTATCTCACCAACACAGACAAAAAAATATTTGCGCGTATAAGAATTGGAAGACATATGTGTGTGCATGTATACACACACACATACATATAGATATATATACACACACACATCATCATCATCATCATCATCATCGTTTAACGTCCGCTTTCCATGCTAGCATGAGTTGGACGATTTGACTGAGGACTGGTGACACCAGATGGCTACACCAGGCTCCAATCTGATTTGGCAGAGTTTCTACAGCTGGATGCCCTTCCTAATGCCAACCACTCAGAGTGTAGGGGGTGCTTTTACGTGTCACCCGCATGAAGGCCAGTCAGGCGATACTGGCAACATATATATATATACACACACACAGGTGTAGGCATGGTTGTGTGGTAAAAAGTTTCCTAACTACATAGCTCTGTGTTCAATCCCACTGCAAGTGTTGTCTACTATAGCCCCAGGCTTGGAAGATGGAAACTGAAAGAAGCTCATCATATGTGTGTGTGTGTGTGTGTGCACGCATGTGTTGCTGTCTTCTTATCTTGACTACATGTGACTTCATGCAAGCAGTGTCCTTCATTTCCATCAGAGTGGCATCATTTGAAAGCTAAAACAATGCAGAGCGCACTGTGACCAGCGATGTATAACGACATCCAGTAGTTTGGCCATTAGAGTATCGGGCTCAAAATCGTGAGGTAGTGAGTTCGATTCCCAGATTGGGCTATGTGTTGTATTCTTGAGCAAGACACTTCATTTCATGCTTTTCCAGTTTACTTAGCTTCATCGGCCATTGCCTTTCCTTTGGATAACCTCAATGGCATTGAGACGGGAAGCTGGTATGCATGGACGATTGCTGGCCTTCCATAAACAACCTTGCGTGGACTTGTGCCTTGGAGGGTAACTTTCTAGGTGCAATCCTATGGTCATGCATGACCAAAGAGTGTCTTTACCCTATATGTGTGTGTGTGTGTGTGTGTGTGTGTGTGTGTGTAATTTATGACATCAAATGAATGACAGTTAACTACGATTATCCTAGTTATAGAATAGCTATGCCATATTTCTCAGAAAATCCAGACATAAAACAATGGACAAAGATGACCATCATTATCACCACCACCACCATCATCATCACTATTCCTTCCTCCTGCTCCTTATAACATGAATGAGGATGCATGGATTGAAACAAACAAGCTTTCAGTTGGCATAATTGTAACACACACACACACCAAATCAGAGCAGCTTGTTCAAATTCTGTATTACATAAGCCACCACCAACACCACTAC
>NC_142940.1:8726940-8734440 GCF_046866305.1 Octopus bimaculoides | reverse complement strand
GCGAGAGAGAGAGGGAGAAAGAGAGAGATAGAGAAGTAAAAACAGAGAGAGAGATAGAGAAGTACAGAGAGAGAGAGAGAAGTACAAACAGACAGAGAGATACACAGATAGAGTGCAAAAGAGTGAGATGTAGGGGGGGGGGTAGAGTGAGTGTGTGAGTGACTAATGCTAAGAGGCAAGCACAAAGTTGAAAGGTCAGCTAACCAACACTTGTCTCACTTTGGCCTTGACCTTCAGAATTAACAACCAGCCACAAGTCTGACCACATCACAAAATTCTAAGGTCAACTGCTGGTTCTTTTAACACGCACACACACCTATGGCTGTGTGGTTAAGCTCACCTTGCAACAGTATAGTTACAAGTTCAGTCCTACCGCACAGCACCTTGGGGCAAGTCCCTTTTCCTTTGCACCCCTCCCCCTTCGGACCAACTCAATAACAAGCTTCTGGACTAATTACTTTCACTAGTTTTCATTCCAAAGACAGCGGTCAGCTAGAGGCTATAGCTATAGTGAGAGAAGGTGCACAGCTTAGTGGCCAAGGTGTTCAACTCATAATAATAAGATCAGGAGTTTCATTCCTGGAGTCACAATGTGCCCTTAAGCAAGACACTTTATTTCCCATTGCTCCAGTCCACTCAACTGGCAAAAATGAGTAGTACTTGTGATTCAAACAGCCAGGTTGAACTGTTTGACTAACTTCTTTGGAGTGGTGCCCCAGCATGGCCACGGTCCAACGACTGACACAAGTAAAAGATAAAAGATATATATTTATATCATATCATGTATGTGTGTGTGTGTGTGTGTGTGTGTGTGACTGTGTGTGTATTATATCGTGTATGTGTATTGGTGTTAGGAATGGCATCCAGCCATAGAAACCAAAGCATATCAGACTGGAACCTGGTGCAGCCCTCCTGCTGGCCAACTCTGGTCAAACTGGCCAACCCATACCAGCACGGAAAATGGACATTGAATGATGATGATGATGATCATCATTGTGTGTGTGGTGTATGGTATGTGGAGGATAATCGAGATTACACAATTACCCAAGCAACAGGTGGGATCAATCGGATTGTGTTTATATAATCCTGTTAATAAGCATATCAATATACAATGCACAATTCATACATACAGTGAATAATTAGCAATGTAAATCAACTACAGGTAGATTTTTCACCTGGGTTGCACTTTTTATGCTTTCCTCTTTACTTTTTCACTTGTTTCAGTCATTTGACTGTGGCCATGCTGGAGCACCGCCTTTAGTCGAGCAAATCGATCCCCGGGACTTATTCTTTGTAAGCTTAGTACTTATTCTATTGGTCTCTTTTGCCGAACCGCAAAGTGACGGGGACATAAACACACCAGCATCGGTTGTCAAGCGATGTTGTGAGGACAAACACACACACATATATATACACATATATATGATGGGCTTCTTTCAGTTTCCGTCTACCAAATCCACTTACAAGGCTTTGGTCGGCCCGAGGCTATAATAGAAGACACTTGCCCAAGGTGCCACGCAATGGGACTGAACCCAGAACCATGTGGTTGGTAAGCAAGCTACTTACCACAAAGCCTCTCCTGCGCCTATATATATATCTTTATCTTTCTCTTTCTCCCTCTGTTTCTCTCTCTCTCTCTGTTTGTCTGCTTATCTATTTCTCTCCCTCTGTCTTTCTATATGTCTCTCCTACACTCTCTCTCTCTCTTCATGTGCCTATCTTGCTGCATGCCTATCTCTCACCAATTTCTTAATTCTTCTTTCGCACAGACAGAAAGAACACAAGCAAAAAGGGGATAATAGGTGATTAGAAGCTACCAAAAGATAAAAGGGTAGGTACAGGGTGGTAAGTCACATTGACATTACAGAAGTATACCCAAGCTGTTCTCAAGATAAAGTATCACCGTTTTTTTTTTTTATTCTGGTTTACTAGAATTTAGGGAATGTTATTGCAGAGACAACAATGCTGAGTGTTTGCCTCCATGTAAGTATGTAGTGCATGTATGCACGTATATGTATGTATATGGTGTGTGTGTGTATGTGTATGTGGTAAGTTTGTGTGTCAGTACACGTGTGTGGGTATGTATACATATGAAGATATATCAGGGGCATGTGGCCTAGTGGTTAGGCTGTTGCATTTACAATCGCTAGATCATGGGTTTAGATTCCATGAATGGGCGGTGTATTGTGTTCTTAAGTAAAACACTTCATTTCACATTCCTTCAGTCAGTGGGAGGGGTCGGCCTGCTTGCCTGGTCAGTGGGGTGGTGTCATTTGAAGGCTAAAACAATGCAAAAGCATATTGTGGCCAATCAAGTGTAACAACCTCTGATAGCTTGGTCAGTCACATGGTCATTCGATGAAGATATATATAAATATATAGACACACACACACACACATATATATATATATATATATATATATGTATATATATATGTATATATATATATATATATATATATATATATATATATATATATATATATATATATATATATGGAGTGGCTGTGTGGTAAGTAGCTTGCTTACGAACCACATGGTTCCGGGTTCATTCCCACTGCGTGGCACCTTGGGCAAGTGTCTTCTACTATAGCCTCAGGTAGACGGAAACTGAAAGAAGCCCGTCGTATATATGTATGTGTATGTATATGTTTGTATGTCTGTGTTTGCTCCCCAACATCGCTTGATAACCAATGGTGGTGTGTTTACGTCCCCGTAACTTAGTAGTTCAGCAAAATAGACCGATAGAATAAGTACTAAGCTTACAGAGAATAAGTCCTGGGGTCGATTTGCTCGATTAAAAGTGGTGCTCCAACATGGCCACAGTCAAATGACCGAAACAAGTAAAAGTGGGATTGAACCTGGAACTATGAGGCTGGTAAGCAAGCTACTTACCACACAGCCACTCCTGTGTATATACATACACACACACATACACATATGTATGTATCTTTGAGTATAGATGTGTGTGAGTCAGTGTACTGTCTCTTTGCCTTCACATTACATGGTAGTCATAAACAGGTATCACTGTTATGCAAGCAGTGTTCTTTGTTTCCAAACCTTCATGAAAACCTGCCTGGTTATGGGAAAATATTACTTCGATTTTGAAACAAGTGAGGGTTAGCAACAGGAAAGGCACTTGGCCATAGAAAATTCACCTCAACAAATTCTATACATGCGAGTATAGAAAAGTGGATGTTAAAATGATGATGATGATGATATGAACAAAGTGTGGTCTGAGGGATATTTGACTTGATTCTAGCAGTCTGAGTGACTCTGTAGAGCCTCATAAGTTCATTTCTTTTTCTCTCTCTCTCATACGCTCATCCCAACAGATTTGATCTAATGGAATACCAGTTATATATTAGGGGTAGATTGAATTGATTATAATTACTTTATCCCTATCCTTTACTAAATTAGCTAGGAAACAAATAACAAAAAAAAAATGTATATAAGTGAAAAAAAATTTTGAAATTATTTGAAGTAAGCAAATATACAATTCTAGTCACCCACATTCCCACCAGGGGGTAGAGGAAGCAAATAAAAGCAAAAAAAACAACAATATATATATCCACGCACACACATGAACAACGAAAATTGTTTGCCCAAGTGGGCGAGACAAAGCAGAAATGGATTTCATCTCTGTTGAATATAATCTCACTGATGGGTGTGGAATATAACATACACACGCATATATATATGTATACACACACACACATATATATAAACACATATGTATGTAACACACACGTGTGTAAGTGTATGCAAACATGCACACACTCATAGAGGACATGATGTACTACACTGACACACATAATTCTAAATGGGGAGAGAAAGAACGAGAGAGAGAGAGAGAGAGAGAGAGAACGAGAGAACGAGAGAGAGGAAGAAGATAAGAAGAGGAAGTGAGAAAGAAAGTCTGACAAAGAGAGAGAAGGAAGTTAAAAAGAAAAAAGAGAGAGTGAGATGGGAAGATATGGAGAGAGAAAGCAAGAGGTAGAGAGACAAGGAAGGGTAAAAAGAAAAGGGGGAGAGGGGGGGGGGTTGGAAGAGGAAGTGAGAGGAAAAGACAGACTGAAAGTGTGCTAGAAATAGAAAGAGAGACACACACACACACAAAACTATATTAAATTTCTAAGTATTGAATTTCAAGTTTTTTGGAATTTGTTATTTTTAAATAGATTCACAGGGCAACAAATAAATAAATAAATATTAAATTAAATGAATAAATAAAATTAGAATAAAAAAGTCAGTACATATATATATATACATATATATATATATATATATATATATATATATATATATATATATAGGGCACTGATTTTTTCCAAATATATCATCATTTTTTTTTGCCTGGAACATTTATCCAATTGTGCACCAAAATGAAGAACTTCAGATGTACGAAATTTCAATTTTGCTGACATAATATTCTTTTGTATTCTCACATGAATTGATGGAATTTCCTGCAGACCAAAATATCTCAAAGAACTAAGGAAATTACGAATTTGACTGCTTTGATACCAACCTCTACCTGAGACTATGCCTGGTTATATGATACAAATTTTCTACTTTAGCATTCAGATTACTTTGTGAAATGTAAAGTTTGTTTATTTACAATATTTTGAATTAATCTTGCTTGAGTTTTCAATGGTGTGATTGTTTATTTTTAGAATGTCATTGTAGGGTAGGTGAGAGAGGTTGGATCTGGCTGGTTTTGAACATAAAACAGTTAGAGTATTTGGGCCACATATGACCGGTTTAAGTGCTGAATGTTTAACCCTATACCAAGATGCCGGTGTATTATAGTGGTCGGCGCCATTCAACCCGAATGAATGGATCAACGAGATTCCCACTGTACCGACCTACTGTCTAGCAAAACCACAGCCAAGGGGATGGGCTTCGACGAATCGGTGGGGCAAACAAAGACTCTCTCTCTCTCTCTCTCTCTCTCTCTCTTTCACACACACCCAAAGGACTTCTTTCAGTTTCCATCTACCAAATTTGCCCACAAAGCTTTGGTCAGCTCAGAGCTGTAGGATTGAACCTGAGACCTTGTGCTTGTAAATTGAGCTTCTTAACCACACAGCTATGCCTACACCTATTTATTTGTTGAAACTTAAATCAGTCTAGTTTTTAGTGTTAGAAAGACATTCTTAATCGTAAGAAAATCTTCAATGCAAAAACTGATGGATCGCTTATATAAAACGATGTCCATCGACTACTGTTGTCATGGTGATAGTTTGTTGAACTCAAAGCTACACATGCTGTGTGTGTGTGTGTGTGTGTGTGTGTGTGTGTGTGTGTGTGTGTGTCCATTACAAAATGTAGTTATTGCCCCAAGGAGATGAATGACACATTTAAAAATTTTTTTGGCATACATTATTCTGAGATGATTCTGAGTATAAGTATGATTCATATGTGTCTGCCATATGTTTACTCCTTCCTTCCTTCCCCCAACACATTCTGGGTTTCTGTCATTGCTCCATCTCCTAAGCCACACCTCCTGGGTCACTGTCGTTGCTCTATCTCCTAAGTCACACCTCCTGTGTTAGTCGTTGCTCAGTTCCCTTAGCCACACCTCCTGGATCTCTGTCATTTCTGTCTCCTAAGTCACACCTCCTGGATCTCTGTCACTGCTCTTTCTCCTTAGTCACAACCCCCTGGGTTTCTACCACTGCTTTTCTCCTAAGCCACACCCTCTGGGTCATTCACTGCTCTGCTTCCAAAGTCACACCTCCTGAGTCTCTGTCACTACCATATCTAAGCCACACCTCCTGGGCTTGTCATCACCCCATCTCCTGAGTCACATAGACTTTTATCAACACCTACAATCTCAATGATGTTGCTTCAACTATAAATCTGACATAACTGAGGACTTCCATCATCACACTTCAATCTACCAGACACTCCTCTCATAACCAGCAGTCACGCCTCTGTCACTTATGCTTCTCACAGTAAAGAGGCTGGCAAGCAAGCATTGACATGGGGTAATGTTGAGGACATGACCACCTCACTAATGATGGTGCTATGGACAGCACACTCAATACATTATGTAATGTGTAAGGATACAAGAACCCTTTAGACTTATTGGGGACACGATGCCTCTAGATCTGGTGCCAGACAAAAGAATGAAGAAAAAAACGCAGTATACTATATAAAATGGTTGGTATTAGGAATGGCATCTAGTTGTAGAAACTAAGCTGAAAATGAAATGCTAGCGAGATGAAGAACCCCCACCTGCTTACATGTCTAGGTGACCAGTGCCCTAGAATATATGCTGACACTGAATGTGGCAACCCGTCCAACCTATGCCAGCATGCAAAGCAGATATAAAATGATGATGAGTGTGATAGCAATGATGATGATGGTGGTGGTGGTGGTGGTGATGATGGTACTTTTGATGGTAATGATGCTGAAGGTGATGATGACGATGATGATGTTGGTGATGGTGATGATGATGGTGGTGAAGATGATGCTGATGATGACGGTAATATTGATGATACTGATGATAATGACGATGAAGATGATGGTGATGCTGCTGCTGCTACGGATGATGATGATGATGACGATGATGATGATGATGATTATAAAGCAAACTTCAGTATAAAGATTCATAAACAAAAAAACAAAAAAACACCAACAGAGTTGTTTCAGAACAAACAAAACGAACATCAATACTTTTCGATATATTATTTTAAATATTGATCAATATTATTTCATTGGTTCGTTTACATTTGATTTTTTTCCAGCCAAGAGATATATCATAAACAGATACTGACCATATATTTTAAATCTGAAGTTTTGTGCTGTTTGGGCAGCCATATTGGTCTTTGTTTCAGACATGTTGTTCTTGTTGTGGTTTGAGTTGCGTTGACTAAAATTTATTTAAAACCAATTAAGAAAGAGAATTGTAATTTGTGTTTAGTTTCCATTGTTTTGATGTTTGTTTGTTTGTCTGATTAACAAAAGAGAAAGAGAGAGAGAGAGAGAGAGTGAGAGAGAGAGAGAGAGTGAGAGAGAGAGAGAGAGTGAGAGAGAGATAGAGAGAGAGTGAGAGAGAGATAGAGAGAGAGAGAGAGAGAGAGATTGTGATTTATGAGAGACAGATAGAGAGGGAGAGATCAGAAATGTGAAATAGATAGAAAGAAAGAGAGAGAGAGAGGTGGTGGGGGAGAAATCAGAAATTGTGATTTATGAGCAAAAAAGAGAGATTAGTTGCTATGATTAATGAAGGGAAAGATGAGTGAGAGAGAGAGAGAGAGAGAGAGAGAGAGAGAGATCAGAAATGTGATTAGATAGAGAGAGGAGGAAGGGACAGAGATTTGAAATAGATAGATAGAGAGAGAGAGAGAGAGAGAGAGGGAGGGAGAGAGAGAAAAATTAGAGATGAGATACTATGATTAATGAAGGAAATACTATATATTGTGATTAATGACTAACAGAAAGATCAGATGTGATTAGCCGAAGAGAGAGAGAAAGAGAGAGAGAGAGAGAGAG
>NC_142940.1:8719440-8721940 GCF_046866305.1 Octopus bimaculoides | reverse complement strand
GCATCACACCACGCACACCACACCAATACCCTCGCATCACACCACGCACACACTACAACTGACCAACTACTTTCTTCCTTTCTCCCTTCCCCCATTTTCACACTACATACGTCAAGATCACCAGCAGTCTACCTCCCACACACAGCCCCTCGTTCCCGATCACCGTTTGTTATCTCCCCCTTTCTTAGCTCTCCTGAAATAAGAATTTCTAACTTCCGGTCAGTCATTGTTATGATCGGCCATTATTATGATTGACCGTTGACTGAACACTATTCAATTTTTTTTCTCCGTGTTTTTCTCCTTGTCTCCGTATTCTTTCTGTTGAAGAGCGTAGCTCGAAACGTCAAAGACTTTCCGTATTCCCGAGCGTCATACTAATATATACTTTTGTTATTTACACCACCTGTCCTCGTCTGTTGTTATTTTTTGTATATTCTCCCATATACATATATATATATATATACATATATACAACGGGCTTCTTTCACATTTTCTCTGCCACGGTCACTGATGGAACCTCCGTGGTGTGTGGTGAGATGACTACACTCTACACACTTTACTTCTCAACGTTGCTATAAACAACAGAAGTGAGAAAGAATGTTACAAATTTGTGAGCATGTGCGACATACTTCATGGTCAATCTGTGCAAAATGGCATCATTCTGCATACCATAGCAACAGTCCTGACGCATTTTGATCAGACCTCATACACACTGTGTCTATGTATATAATTCCCGAGCGTCATACTAATATATACTTTTGTTATTTACACCACCTGTCCTCGTCTGTTGTTATTATTTGTATATTCTCCCAAATATATCATAATCATGATTTTAACATCTATTTATCCAAGGCCTGAAATTTTTAGGGAGGGGTGGGGCAGTTATTCAGATTGATCCCATTGCGTAACTGGTACTTTATTGACTCTGAAAGGATGAAAGGCAAAGTTGATCTTGGCGGATAAAATATTCTTTTCTACTCTAGGCACAAGGTCCGAAATTTTTAGGGAGAGAGCCAGTCGAATAGATGGACCCTAGTGTGCAACTGGTACTTAATTTATCGACCCCGAAAGGATGAAAGGTAAAGTCAACATCGGCGGAATTTGAACTCAGAACGTAAAGACAGACGAAATACCACGAAGCATCCGCCCAGTGTGCTAACATTTCTGCCAAGCTCGTTGGAGTCAGGCAGGAGCAGCTTGGGATTGCCAAAATAAAAGAGTAAACAAAAGAGATGCAGACATCAGCTGTAGACACTGCATGTAGAGGATAGCAGTAACTAATAAGAACTGACACACAGTTGAGAGGGCTCTTAAACTCAGTTATGGAGAACATCTCTTGTGCTGGTGGTAACATAATGAATAGCACCTGATACTTGATGTAAAGTGGTTGGTAAATAAGAAAGGCGTCCAGCTGTTCCAATTTCGATATGTAGAAACTGAGAAAGCACATGGCTAAGTGGTTACCATATTCGGCTCATGATTAAAAAGTCAGGAGTTCGTGAGAGCTCATGAGAGGAAGGCATTATATTTGCAAAAATAAGAGAAGTGCAAAAGACGGTCACTTCTGATACGGAGTTGATTACCACTATACATACGTGTGTGCATATATATTGGGTGCAAAAAAAAAAAAAAAAAAAAGGGTGACCCCATCCTTTGGTCATGTATGACCATGGGATTGCACCCAGAACCTTACCCTTCAAGGCACAAGTCCGGGCAAGGTTGTTTATGGAAGACCAGCAGTTGCCCAGCCTCTCTTTCTCTTTCTCTCTCTTTCTCTTTCTCTCTCTCTCTCTCATATATATATATATATATATATATGTCAAGGCGGCAAACTAGTAGAAACGTTAGCATGCCGGGCAAAATGCTTAGCATATTTCGTCTTTTTTTTATGCTATGAGTTCAAATTCTGCCGAGGTCGACCTTGCCTTTCATCCTTTTGGGGTTGATAAATTAAAGTACCAGTTGTGTACTGGAGTCAATCTAATCGACTGACCTCCTTCTCATAAATTTCGGGCCTTGTGCCTAGAGTAGGAAAGTATACATATGTATGTATCATCATCATTTAATTTCTATTGTCCATGTTGGCATGGGCTGGATGGTTTGACCAGAGCTGTACCAGAGTCCAGTCTGCTTTGGCATGGTTTCTATGGCTGGGTGCCCTTCCTAATGCCAACCACTTACAGTGTGTGCTGGATGCTCTTACATGGCACTGTATGGGTGCTTTTATGTGTGTATGTGTATATATATAGAGGTGCAGTGGCCCAGCGGTTAGGGCAGCGGACTCGCGGGCAGAGGATCGCGGTTTCGATTCTCAGACCAGGCATTGTGTGTGTTTATTGAGCGAAAACACCTAAAGCTCCACGAGGCTCTGACAGGGGATGGTGGCAACCCCTGTTGTACTCTTTCGCCCCCAACTTTCTCTCACCCTTTCTTCCTGTTTCTTGAGTAACGCTGCAATGGACTGGCATCCCGTCCAGCTGGGGGAAACATATATGCCATA
>NC_142940.1:8683318-8718940 GCF_046866305.1 Octopus bimaculoides | reverse complement strand
TATACATGATTACAAACTCAAGCATGCACACATACATACATACATAAAAGTAAAAACACAGACACACACACAGGTACACATGCAGACACACATTCATATACATAACAAGACACCCCCACACATTCATATACATGTTTATACACATATCTATTCATGCATATACCACGTGTGTTGGCACACATACATACCTCACACTCACTCATAATCTGACCTTTCCCATCCTGCCCACCCCCCCTTGCATATTATTCCTGTTAAACCATTCAGTTTATCCATCCACTCATTCCTTTATTCATTTATTCTGCAAGTCTCTTTGTTTATTTTTAACCTTTTCAAGATGTAGTCAAGTAGCTAACAAAATGTGTCTTTACAAGTTTATATATATATATCTACTAGCAGCTAAGCCCGGTTTCAGCCGGTCAGAGAGCGATGCGAAGAGAGAAACGAAGACATTAAAAAGAGGAAGAAGTGGATACGAAGTGGTGTTTGGGCAACTGATTTTGGTAGAAAAAAAAGAATGTCATGGTGAGTTAGTAAGGAGAGCAAAGCAAGACTGGGCTTACGTGGGCTGGCAGGACGATGAAAAAATTGGAGCAGTTGAAGTTGCCATTGTTATCATTAGAGTGCCTCTTGGTAGACAACATTCTTTGTCCTTTCCTCAGGTGCACAAATAGAAAGACCCTGGAGACAGCCAACATACAGTTGTGCATGTGAGAATACTTGCTCTGTCAGATTCAAACCAACCGCT
The DNA here is from genome assembly GCF_046866305.1 of Octopus bimaculoides. Lineage (NCBI taxonomy): Eukaryota > Metazoa > Mollusca > Cephalopoda > Octopoda > Octopodidae > Octopus > Octopus bimaculoides. Next base: position 8,718,195 of record NC_142940.1, on the reverse strand, counting down.
TGCACTGATTGTCCCTGCGCCTTGTTGATTGTCATGGGAAAGCAGTTTGTTGGGAAATTGCATCTGTTTAAACTTGTAGGTCGTATCGGAGTGGGTAAGGGACATGGGAGTTATAAGTATGTCTTAGCCAGCGGCCGGTTCATTCAAGATCGTTGCCTACAGAACTCGGGAGCACAATTTTTTGATAATCATCCACATACCATTGCACATTATTGGAGCATCTAAATTCCTTAGCAGCATAATTGGTGTGCCAACTTTCAGATGCAGTTCGTGAGCTGGTAGTTCTGCGGGTCCCCCCTTTTGTCAGATTTGTCATGGGCTGGCCGGTCTATCTCAGATACATGGGAAGCTGGATTAAATTTTTCATCAACACAGGGGAACCGAAATAAATTTTTTCAATATCCAAGGGAAGCCAAATCGCGAAAAAGGTTGAGAAATGCTGATCTATAACGATGGTTTTTATTTAGGCACATCGTAAAAGTAATTATAATGAATTGCTCAATATAAAGAAAAGTATGTTTTTTCAAGCAAATACAGTTAGAAAAAATATTTACCATTTCAAGTCATCACTAAAAACAAAGCTCATCAATTTTTGAATGAAATAATAATTTTATTCTTTTATTCTAAGTTGTAAATTTTGCCTGAGAATTAAGCAAATAATCACCAAATGCATTGTTAAAAATCTGAAACTCGATAGCAAATATCTCCAAATTGATTAGAAATGCATAAATTTAATAATAACAATGTTTTTGAGATTCCGGTTTGAATGACATGAGTGTTTTTGTTTCACTTTTGACATGTAATACTTAAATAGTGGAGGAGATATGATGTTGTTCTGGGTTAGAAGTATGCAAGAAGTTAACATTTTTTTTTTACTAAAACACAACCGGGACCCTAAGTAAGGCATGTGTAAAATTTGAATGAAATTGGTTGTGTAGTTCTGGAGTTTTAGGGATTCACACAGACACACACACACACACACAGACATACATTCTCAATTTTATATATGTATAGATTACCAGTAGGGTATATAATATACTTCATTAATTATATCTTACTTTAGTTAATACTTATATTTATTAGCTATGAAGGAACTACATGTGTTTCAGTATTGGAAGATTACAATATACATATACACAACTGTATACCCATACATATACATATATAAATACATATATGAAATCATCAGATTTACAATCATTCCAACATATCTTCAGGTTCTATTTCAAAATATTATATATCTAATTTTACATCCCTTTTAAAAATAAGCAATACAATTAAACATTAAAGATTAAAAATTAAGAATTAAGAATAAAAAATTAAGAATAAAAATTATACTTTGTAATATTAAGAATTAAAATTTATATATTATACATTATAAATATGAATTAGCATATATATCAATCATGTAAAATCAAGTATATGTCAAATACAGAATGTGAGATATAAGATTAAACATCAGAATAAAAATGTCTGTCTTTAAATGTGATATATAACAAGAAAAATTCAAATACATATCTTCCTTTTTTGTTGGTACTAAAATGGTGATTTGAGGAAGAAGATAGCAGCGAACTATGGGTATTTATAAATGATTAGTACCAAGGGGAGGTAATTACACTATACATAGTTTTAATTTTAAATTATCCTCTATTATTATTTTCAAATTTACCTATATTGGGAAGTATATATAATTTGTTATATAATTTTAGTAATATTTAATTCATATATTTATTTTATTTAAATTATTGCATTATTTTTTATTTTTTATTTATTTTTTAAAAAAATTATTTATATAGTCTATTCAAGTGCTTTAGAAATAAAATTGTGTGGTTATTTGATTCAGAAGTTAGGGGTTCAATACTTCATTTTACTAAATGTAAAATTACTTCAGTGCCAATCTTATGGTTTTATTGGAAACTATATTTGAATAACTATTGTCCTTTTTAAAAACCATTTTTACTATTTTAAGTGTCTCCTTAATAATATTAGTCATAACTTGATCCCAATACAGAATAATTAACCATATAATATCTTTTTTTATTTTTCATATTTTTATATCACTAGCAGTATAACCTGACCTTGTCCGGGTGTGACTTATTACGCCATCTATGATAAGTCTTGCTAGGTGAAAATCAACTAAAAAAGAAAGCCTTACAACGAAAAAACCTTATGATGTAAATATGTTCATAATTCAAAAGACGATGAAATTAATAGGGAAAGTCTGAAGGCTGTTTTGCGTAAAATTATTAAGCGTAACATTATTAAGCGTATGTAAATTTCATCCGTCTAATTGGCTATAGAAATGCTTGTGAAAACAACTTTTTGCGCTGCCCTGATTATACATTGCAGGGTAATCCCTTTTCGCAGGAGCTAGGAGGGCAATTTCTGATGAAGCAATTGCTGGCGATCTGTTGGTACACAGTTTTGCCAGAATTCTATCAGATTGGGCAGATGTTGATGCACCATTTTGCATTATGTTCAAAGTAGCTTCTGGAATGTCATTTTAAACCGGTTGCTTCCTTTCCCCAGCAAGCTCTCTTCTTTGGAGGCATAATCTATGTATATATTAAACAGAACAACAAAAGTTATAATAGATGGCAGGGTCGGTACTTTTCACATATCTGTAATTTTTCAGATTAACACCCGCACGATTACCCAACCCTAATCCTAAACCTAATCCTAACACTAACCCTAACATTAACCCTAAACCCTAACCCTAAAACCGTAACACTAATCCTAACCCTAACCCTAAACCCTAAACCCTAACCCTGACCCTAAAACCCTAACCCTAACACCCTAGTGAAAATCGTGGTATATTTACAAAATATTGACGAACATGAGTTATATTTTACTGAATGATTGTGTACTTGCATGTGTATGCGTTTAAGAGAGCAAGAGAGGAAGAGGTAGGGAGAGGGGGAGAAAGGGCTAGAGGTAGTTAAAAGTTTTCTTATGACGGCTTCTCTTCACTGCTTATTACTTCATTAGAAATCTATGGATGCACTTACGCACATAATAGAGAAAAATTAAACAAATATGAACGACTTGCTCCGAAACACCACCGAGTGGGGAACACTTCTCCAAAATAACCTGCAGTTGTTTCCTTCAAAATTCCTACATGCTCAAAATGTACATACATCAAGGTATATTTGTAGAAAATTTCACGAAAAAATATTCATTTTCCTGGAAGTTAAGAGGAATATAAGTGGAATTTCCGAAAATTGTCCCCCACCCTCCTCCCAAAACACTTTCACTGAAAATTTTTGTATATTCGGAATCTACATAATAAATAATATATGCATAGAAAATTTCATAAAAAAATATTCATTTTTCTGAAAGTTATGACCTTCCAAAGTCGGTGGGTACAACTCTGTAGTTATGCCACATTGACGAACGTGAATGATTGTGTTTACTTGCACGTGTATGCGTTTGTGAGAGGAAGAGAGGGAGAGAGGAAGAGGGGGAGATAGAGAACGGGAGCAATGTGTATGTTGTTGTCACAGATTACGTATGTGTGGTCGTGTGTGTTTTTACGTATCAATGTTATGAAAAATAGGTAAAGAATACTGAGAAGAAAGTTTAATCTATGACGTTGTACGTATCACTTTCTCTCTCTGTTGAGCGCGTGTGTAAGAACGCTGTTCCAGGTAGAAGGGAAGAAATATAAAAGTTGCTAGAAACAACAGCCAAATCTCCCTTAAATCACACAAAGTAAACGGAATTTTAAAAATCTAATTACTGCACTGGAAAGTTCACATCGAGAAAATTCCATTGATGTAAAAATCTTTACAAAAAAGTGGAAAATGTGGATTTCTATAAACTTTTAAAAAGGCTTATATATATATATATCATCATCATCGATTAACGTCCGTTTTCCATGCTGGCATGGGTTGGATGGTCTGATTGAGGTCTGGAGAGCCAGTGGCTGCACCAGGCTCCAATCTGGTCTGGCAGAGTTTCTACAGCTGGATGCCCTTCCTAATGCTAACCACTCCGAGAATGTAATATATTATATATATATATGTAATATATATATTACAATCAAGAGAGAGAGAGAGAGAGAGAGATAGATAAATAGATATATACATGGATATATATATGTATGTATGTGTGTGTATATATATATATATATATATATATATATATATATATATATACATACACACACACATTGTGTATATACACATATATACACAGCAGTTGTGGTTGTGTGGTTAAAAAGCTTCTCAGACACATGTTTCGGGTTCAGTCTCACTGCGTGGCAACTTAGGAAAATGTCTTCAGGCTGACAAATGCCATCAGAGTGAACTTGGATGACAGAAACTGCGTAGCTGCCAGTCATGTCTATATGTGTGCAGATATATACACATACATCTTTCTCTCTGTATATATATATATATGTGTGTGTGTGTGTATACATAAATACATACATACACACACACGAAAGCACATAGATGCAATACACACGCAGGCCTAGCTATAAAACGAAATCTACTACTAAACACTAGACATTAGTTTAACTTCAACTTGACCTTTATTGAACCTAATCTGCTATAAAAACTCATAGAAACTTTTATGAATGAACTCTCTTTAAGTCTCCTTATACCTTATTTCTTCAGCAGACCAAATTTTATATTCTTCAGTAACTCCATAAGTTCAAGACGAGAACAAAGGAATTTGAATATTATTCAATAGTTTGTAGCTGAACAGTGGAACTCTACAAAAGTTAATGTGATAGTAAAAGTCAACACATGCACTTCTAAAGAATATATATGTGTATATGTCTGTCCATATATGCACATATATATATAATGCTTCTATAGCTGCATCTATAAATATTTATGTGTGAGTGTGTCTATACATACATATATATATATATATATATACATACATATATATATATATATATATTATATATACACACATATCTATACACACAACACACATATCTATATATCTTTATATCATATCAGTCTATAAACATATTAATCTATGTATCTGTTTATCTCCCACTTTAGCTTTCTGTATATGTGTATATTTTACATACATATGTACACACACACACACACACACACACACACAGGTATGAGAATACAATGCATGTATTCCAAAGTATATTCAATATTCTAAACCACTGTGTTTTTCAAAATATTCTATACTCTGAAAATATACTGTATTCCAAAGGAAGCTCTATTCCAAAATATATTCTCCATTCTAAAGAACATATTCTAAAATATATTTTATATTTCTGAAAACATATTCTAAAGTCTATTCACTATCCAGTATTTGGTTTGCAAGATTCTTGAGGTGAACTTGCGTATTGAAACAAATTCTGTTGCACCTTTGGAGGGATATTCTGCCAATAATCTTTTCTACTTTAGGCACAAGGACTGAAATTTTTGGGGAGGGGGCCAGTCGATTAGATCAACCACGGGGACCATCACGGCACTTTATATTCCAAAATACATGCTGGAGCTGCATAAAAGGCAGAAATGGTAGTGCCACATAAAAAAGCACTCACGCTAGCTCCATTCTTATAAAGCACCCATGCCAATGCCACATAAAAACACCCTGTACGTGCTGTAAAGTGGCTGGCATTAGGGAGGTCATCCAGCTGTAGTAACCATACCAAAACAGACAACTGGAGTCTGGTGCAGCTCTCCACCTTGCCGGATCCTATTGATCTGCCTGATCCATGCCAGCATGGAAAAGCGAACATATAATGATGGTGATGGTGATGATGTTATTTCCCAAAATATACGTTTTTTTTCCTAAAATATATTCTATATTCAAGCATATATTCTGCATAAAAAAAAAACAACATATTCTGAAGTATATTCCATATTGTAAAGAACAATCTATATTCCACAAAACAATCTTTATTCTTAAGTATATTCTCTGTTGTAAAGAACACTTTATATTCCTAAAGTATGTTTAATATTCTTAAACCAACCATGTACCATTCCTGCACCATCCCCGCACCCACACTGCTGAAAACAAAATAATAATTGTACGACCAAAAATAATCATAAAAATCACCAGAATTAAGATCAAGTTTCTAACCAACCTCTAGCTTTATCCAGACCTCAAAAACCACAGAATATATCGACAGATTAACCATAATGTTGTTGTTGTTGTTGGTGGTGGTTGAAAGAATGGTGAAGGTGGTGGTTAGGAAAACAGTGGTGATAGTAGCTGTAGTTGCTGAGGTTGTAGGAGTGGTGATGAGGGTGATAGTTGTGTTGGGGCTGTTGGAGGTGGTAAAGATGATAGGAGCGGTGGTGGTGGTGGTGGTGGTGGTAGAGGTGGGAATGAAGAGGGTGATAGGGATAACAGTGGTATAGGTAGTGGTAGTGGAGGTGTTAACCAGGTTGATAGAAACAACAGAAGAGAGGCCTTAGGAGTGGTACTGGTGGTGGTAGCAAAAGTGAAAATAGTAGTGGTGATGATGATAGGTGGGATAGTAGTAGTAGCAGTAGTAGTAGTTGTGGCAGTAGTAGTAGTAGTAGTAGCAGTAGTAGTGGCAGTAGCAGTAGTGGCAGTTGTAGTAGTAGTAGTAGTGGTGGTGGTGGTGATGATAGTAGTACCGCTGGTGGTGGTAGTAGTAGTAGTGGTGGTTTTGGTAGTAAATATTTGGGACTGAGTGTCGATGGAGGTGGGGGGAGGGGGGTCAGAGTGCTCCCCCATCTCTGTAGTGGTGGCGGCAGTGGTAGTGGTGGTGGCCGATACTAGTGCCAGGTGTGGATCTCAACTGGAGGTAGTAGTTAGTAGCAGTAGTGGGAGGAGATGGTAAGGAAGTGGTAGTGGTGTTTGGAGGGGAGGGGAGAGAAAGAACGACAGGGGGTGGGTGTAAGTGCTGAGAGTGTGTGGGGTGGAGGCGCTGATGGGGGGGGGGTGCAAATCACTGATGCTGTTAATAGTGCTGGCATGATGATAAGTGGTATTGTGGTGAAGGTTAAATTAAGAAGTGGTGGGCATGGTGAATGTAGCTTGTGGGGGTGGGGGTGGGTAATGGAAATGGCAGCAGTGATAGTGGTGGTGGTTGTGCGTTGTGGTAGCGGTGGTAGTAGTAACAGTGGTAGTGATGGGTAGTAGTAGTAGTAATGGTGGTGGTGGTGGTGGTGTTAAAAGTATGTAGTGGTTGTGATAGCAAAAAAAAAAATTACAAAGAAGTTCCAAACCTCCCACCATCACCACCACCACCACCACCACCACTGCTGCCACCATCAATCACAACAAGGGGTGAGGGAAGAGGAGGAGAGAGATGAGAGAAGTTAAAAGTGAACAGAAGTTGATTTGGAGGCGGTGGGTGGATTGGGGGACCTAGGATAGATTAGTAATTATTGCTGTTGTTGTTGTTGTAACCAGGGAAGTTGTTCAGCTGGGAGATGAGGTTATTATCTCCATTCATCTCATGTTCAGAGGAGATGGGCTTAACTAATTGAAAATTATATACTATACACACACATACATACATACACAGACACATATATGTGTATGTGTATGTATATATATATATATATATATATATATATATATATATAAGAAGCTTGCTTCCCAACCACATGGTTCTGGGTTCAGTTCCACTGCATGACACCTTGGGCAAGTGTCTTCTACTATAGCCATGGGCTGACCAAAGCCTTGATAGAGGGAAAATAAAAGAAGCCTGTTGTATATGTGTGTGTGTGTGTGTGTGTGTGCATGTCTTTGTGTTTATGTCCTCATAACTTAGCGGTTTGGCAAAAGAGACCGATATAAGAAATATTAGTCTAACAAAGAGTAAGTCTTAGAGTCAGTTTCAACTAAAACCCTTTAAAATGGTGCTTCAGCATAGCCGTAGTCAAAGAATATATATATACACACACACACATACATATAGCATATTTGGTCAGCACTATGTACTTATATACATGTGTGTGTGGAGGTGTGAGAGAAGAGAGAAAGAGAGAGAGAGAGAGAGAGAGAGAGAGAAGGTGAATCAGAAGAAAATTATATAAGATTTAGAAAAGAAAAAAAAAAGGTTTGTTTGAGGTAATGTTTGAATCAATGTTTGACACAATATTTGTTAGAGGCAATGTTTGATACATGTTTTGTTTAAGACAATGTGTGTTTGACACAATACATGTTTGAAAGAGAGTTTGTCTGAGAGAAAAAAACCTCGTTTGAAACAATGTCTATATTTCATCCATGACCCTATAGTAAACTGGCAAGATCAGTACATCTGATGTTCAATTTGTTTTGTTAACTTGTAATTATTAAACCCCAGGTCAACCCTGTTACAGTAGAACTACAATCAAAGACATACCAAGACCATGATCAAAACACCTTTCTATTTACACACACACACACACACACACACACACATATTTTCATTCATTGCGTTTCTACCTTTGTTTTCATGTATATAATACATGGTTACACTGATCCTTGTCTAAAAGCCTAGAAATTGGATTACATTTTATCTTAATACTTTACAGAAGGCACTCCCTGCTCTGTTATTTCCAGAATGTAGGGGGGGAAAAAGGGGCTCTTTGGTATTTTGTTATTGTTGCGTAAATACAGGAGATAACCAAACCAATATAACTAAGAGTTCACAGAAAGTATGCATGTAAGCTATGTATGTGTGCATTTATATTTATATATACATGTATATATACATATATATATATATATATCTGTAATCAAACACATACATACATACATATAGGCTATAGATTTTCATTTGTACCTCTTATCATGGAACCACAAGGTTATGCAGCTGGTGGTATAGCAATGATTTGTAAAATATTCCCAAAATTCTTCATTTGACTTTCCTGGAATGATCATACATACATACATACATACATACACACAAGCATGTGAGTGCTTATAGCATACACACAGACATATACTTAAAGAGTAATCACACACACATACAAACGTGTATTGAAGAGAAAAGTCAATCCATAATATCAGTTGCAAGTAAGTCCACGCTTTATACACACACACACATGCAAACACACACAGAGGGTGGCCTCAAATTCACAAAGGTGTTAATGTTGTTTTAAATTTATGATACCTTAGCAGTATATATATATATATATATATATATATATATAGGAATTACATAACATTTGTTTTGTTTTTTTTCCAGTGTCATATATATGGCCTGAAAGTTGCAAAGGGGTCTGAAATTTAAATAAATTTGCTTTAATTACATTTTTGTTAATTAATTGTAGTTTATGAGATGTGATTTTTCACACTTAATGTTCATGTATTTCCTATCATCATCATCATCATCATCGTTTAACGTCCGCTTTCCATGCTAGCATGGGTTGGACGATTTGACTGAGGACTGGTGAAACCGGATGGCAACACCAGGCTCCAGTCTGATTTGGTAGAAACTCTGCCAAATCAGACTGGAGCCTGGTGTTGCCATCCGGTTTCACCAGTCCTCAGTCAAATCGTCCAACCCATGCTAGCATGGAAAGCGGACGTTAAACGATGATGATGATGATGATGATAGGAAATACATGAACATTAAGTGTGAAAAATCACATCTCATAAACTACAATTAATTAACAAAAATGTAATTAAAGCAAATTTATTTAAATTTCAGACCCCTTTGCAACTTTCAGGCCATATATATGACACTGGAAAAAAAACAAAACAAATGTTATGTAATTAACTTCATTAGCTTACAGCTGTTTCGGCTATAAAGTCCACTTCATATTCAAAGCTCTGATGAAGCTATAGGATGTTATCCTGGTACTCAACTTAGAGTCCACCACATCTTATAGCAGAAACAGAATTTTTCTATGCCCTTAAATATAATCTATAATATAAATTGAAGTTGGCTGATCGTTGTATTCTTTCTTGTCTTGAGGTTCACGGCCAAACGGTTGGGTGCATTCGCGTGAAAAATTGGCACACATGTGGAGACGGGTGCATAGATTGGAACGCACTTTCTATTTTTTTCCTAGCCCCCATACTTACAGAGAAAATTGATTAAAACAACCTGCGTGCGTGTGTGTATGTGAGTGTGTCACAGCCACATCATCCAAACAGACCGGGTGAAACCGGGTTTAGCTGCTAGTTGTATATATATATATATATATATATTTTTCATATTCTTTTACTTGTTTCAGTCATTGGACTGCAGCCAGTTTCTCCCTATCAAATCCACTCATAAGGTTTTGGTCAGCCAGAGGCCACAGTAGAATTAACTTATCTATGGTGCTGTGCTGTGCGGTGGGACTGAACTTAATACAATAAAGTTGGGAAATAAACATTTTTAACCACACAGCCATGTCTGCAACATTATATAAAATCTAACATATGCTCATAACAAAAATAAAATTCATCCACATTATACTATACAAACACACACACACACACACACACACATACATATGTAAACATGTACATCTGTCTACAGAAGCAAGGAATTACCAAGAATATATACTTAACCATTTCTAAAGTCTACATCATCTTAAGACAACCACTTACAGATTTACAGACTTGCAGACTTCCAACGAGTTTTCTATTTTTGGTACATTTTGTTTACTTTTTTATTGTTTATTGAAACAAACCTGGGAAGCTTTCCCAAACATGTTTCTGTCTCAACTCACACAGAATAGATTAGTAACTGGGGTGGCAAATTCAACTAGACCAGATGCACTCTTTCAAACGGAATCTAAACGGAGAGAGCAGAACACGAAGTAACCAATATGTGTAGTAGACTTCATCCATTCCTTTTTCTCCTGCCAAGGCCACTCTGAGCAAGCAGGAAGGTATACTGGGTGTCTGGTCTGAAGATAAATGACTTGAAGTTTTGTTCCCTATTATAGCGACCCCTTGAGTGGAGGTGCAATTGCACCTGCTCTCACCTCCACCACCACCACTGCCACTGTCGCCACCGCTGCCGCCACCAGCACTGCAACTGCCACCAGCACTGCTCCTGTCACCACCACCCAAGGTGCCATACAGTGTAACCCAGACTGGTTCAGAAACAAACTTCTTCACTACATAGCTAAGCAATATGCCACCCCCGCCCCACCAACACCCCCACATTATACAGGCATCCATGGGAGTAGAAACTAAGAAGACGCACACACACACACACACACAGAAATGGCAACCAGAAACTATGGAGAGAAAATCTGGGGTCAAAATCTTTAAAGAATTCTTCAGAGAAACAGCATGGTGTCTCACATTCTACAAGAACCATTTATTTGTTTTTCCTATGTTTTGGTGCTGAAGGGATGGAAGAAACGGAATGGTAAATATTAGGGGTTTATTTATCAGATTTGGCGAAGTTGAGCTTATGAAGTGGGTTATCATGGGTAAGGATCTTCAAAAAAATGAAAATATCCCGAATTTTATAAATACATTAATGTATTACTTGTATACATGCATGCATGTGTCTAAAACAGAGACAGACAGAGTGCGTGTGTGCATGTGTTGCTTGTGTGTGCACGTGTGAGTGCATGTTCATATGTGCACATGCATAAATCTGCATATAAGTGTGTAAAGCGTGTGTATGTATGTGTGTGTACATGAGCATGTGTATGTAGGAATGATGTTTACATGCATGTGTGTGTGCTTGCATGTATATATATATATATATATATATATATATATATATATATACATATATACATATACACATATATACATATATATATGTATATATATGTACATATATATATACATATATATACATATATATATGTACATATATATATACATATATATATACATATATATATACACATATATACATATATATATACACATATATACATATATATATACACATATATACATATATATATACACATATATATATACACATATATACATATATATATACACATATATACATATATATATACACATATATATACACATATATACATATATATATACACATATATACATATATATATACACATATATACATATATATATATACACACATATATACATACATATATATATGTATATATATATATATATATATATATATGTACATATATATATATATATACACACATCATCATCATCACCGTTTAACGTCCGCTTTCCATGCTAGCATGGGTTGGACGATACAAGTGTATGATTACATGCATATGTTTGTAACTGTATGTTTGTTTACAAGCACACACAAAATATATACATATGTACACAAAACATGCAGACACATATCCATGCAATGTTGCTGCTTCATTAACACCTGGATTTTAAAAGGTGAAAACAATAGCTCGAAGTGAAAATATTGCATGAATCTATATATGCATGTAAATGCATGCAAGCGTTTGATCATATGCACATATATTTATAACCATATACCTCTAAACATGTCCATACAACTCATGTATATAAACATGCACAACACAACAGACATATGCACATTGAAGCATCTATTATCATTGCTCTATTAACACATTGATTTTAAAAGATGAAAACAACAGATTAGACCAGGGGGTTTTCAAACTGTGGTCTGCAAGGACAAGACAGGGGGTCCGTGGACAGCAAATACTTTTTATGGGCAATTTGATTTTATATATGTTTTTTAATCGAAATTTTTTAATTGACAATAAACTTGTTTGTTAAATACTGTTAAATAAATAAATGTAAAAATATATGTTATTTTAAGCAAAAATTTATGTATAAATTTCATAAGCGTTTATAAGGGGGTTCCCTAAGGTAAAGCCTGAAATATAAAGGGGTCCGCAAGTCAAAAAGTTTGAAAACCCCTGGATTAGACATATCAGAAATACCACATTGGTTATTATTATTACCTCCACCTTAGCAAAGGTGGAGATATTGTTTTCAGTCGTGTTCGTTTGTCCATGGACAAGATATCTCAAGAACCACATAAACACAAGTAAATAAACTAGTGACTTTGACCTGCTTCTTAGTAAAAATAAGTAAAAGATTCTATGTCAGCTCTTCAGTACTAATAACTGGGTTAAGAGGATCAATGAATGGAATGTGGGTATTTACTGTCACAGAGTTCCATAGAAAGCACATCGCATCACTAGTTGATATTACAAACACAAACACACACACACACACAGCAAATAAATAAAATAAATAAATAGAGAAAAATAAATTGAAATAAATATTGTTTCTTTTTGCTAAGATACTTTGTACTTTTAACCCTTTCGTTACCAACCCAGCTGAAACCAGTTCTAGCTCTGAGTACAAATGTCTTGTTTTCATAAGTTGAACCTCAGTCACAATTTATGGTCCTAACACTAGCTTAATGATAACTAAGTTATTTTACTAAATTCTTTGTTATATTTAAAGTAATTGAAAGAACCACAGAGCATCTCAAAATAAATACAGTAACGAAAGGGTTAAAATATATAATAGAGAAACGATTCTTAACCTTTTTGATACCAACCTGGCTAAAACCAGCTCTGGTTCTGTAGTACAAATGTCTTACTTTCATAAGTTTTGAATTAAAATCTTCCACTGAACCTCAGTCACAATTTATTGTCCTAACACTAGCTAAATGATAAGTAAGTTATTTTATTAAATTCTTTGTAATATTTAAAATAATTGAAAGAAACACAGAGCATCTCAAAATAAATACAGTAATGAAAGGATTATGTACAATATAAATGTGTATATCAACCTTCTAGCATTGGCTGTTTCTGGGCCAAATATTTTATTTGTTTTATGTTCAAATTGGCCAGATCTGGTCTCTCTCACTGACCCAACAATGTCATTCAAAAAATAAACAGTCACATTATTGAAATCTCAAAGCTATGATATAATGCATAATCAATTCAAAACAATGTGAATAAATAAGGATTACATTTGACAGAATAATTAATCTGAATGCTAATGGGTGAAATTAAGTTAAGAATGCAGGACACAAGTCATCAGTCTGAGAGGTATTTTCAAAATACCCACATACCCACAATATTGATTTCAAATTTTGGCATAAGGCCAGCAATTTCGGGGAGGGGTTAAATTGATTGCATGAACTCCAGTACTCAACAGGTACTTATTATATTGACCTCGAAAGAATGAAATTTGAACTTAAAACCATGAGCATGGACAAAATACCGCCAAGCATTTCAACCAGTGTGCTAACAGTTTTGCCATCTTGCCAATAACAATATTGACTGCTTGTTATTGAAGTATATATCAAGACTGGTGACTCCAAAAATGGCGTTAGGAAGGGCATCCAGCTGTAGAAACTCTGCCAAATCGGATTGGAGCCTGGTGTTGCCATACGGTTTCACCAGGCCTCAGTCAAATCGTCCAACCCATGCTAGCATGGAAAGCGGACGTTAAACGATGATGATGATGATGATGATGTATATATATATACATGTATGTAAAAAGTATAGTCATAATGTATATGATTATATCCTTGTTCCCATCTCTGCATACATACATGATGTTTGAGTTGTCCTGCATATGTTGAAACAATTGTAAACCATGGAATAAAACAAGACACCAGCTACATCACTCTTCATGCATGTATGTACATATAGATGTGTGAATGTGTGTATGTGTGTGTGTGTGTGTGTGTGTGTGTGTGTGTGTGTGTGTGTGTGATGAACTCTGCTGTAATTAGATGACGTATGAAGATTTGGCAATTTCTTGCTAGACAGCCACACAAATTATTCATTTATGGTGATCAAATGTATATGTTCACATAAGCTCATTCCCTCTATCAAACTGACATTACCTGTACAGGTGTACGATGTGCCACATGTAAGATGAAGAACTGATTGCAGAGCAACGGGAAATTTAAGTGTTTTGCTCAAGAACACAACACAATGCTTGGTGTGGGAATTGAAACCAAGATCTTGCAACTGTGAGTGTAATACGCTAACCACTAAATCATGTGCCTTCACATGTGTGCATGTGTGTGTATGTGTGTGCATGTGAGTGCACATTAGCATATATGGGGAATCAACAGGCTGTACAATATCAAAGAGGCAGAATGATAAGAATTATGGTAAAAAGATGGACAGTGGAAGGCGGCAGGGCAGAATTAGATATGGACAGATCTAATGATATTTCTCATTACGTGAGCAGCATAATACAGTGAACAGAAGAGAGAGAGAAGGAGAGAGAGAGAGAGAGAGAGAGAGAGAGAGAGAGAGAGAGAGAGAGAGAATGATAGAGAGGGTGATGAGAGGATATCAAAGATACAAGGGAGAAAGGGAGAGCAGCAGACGGAGAGTTAACAGAGGCATAATGAGATGTAGTTCTATCATATAATTCAACCTCCATCACTGCCAACATTTCAATATTTGTTACACCATATTTGTGGAGATGGTGAAGGGTTTTTTTTCTCTAGCAGCGCCACCTGTTGCCATGATAAGTCTGAAATAAAGAGATATACTCTGTAACTGACACCTACTTATTTAATACACCTGTAGTTTATAACTGAAGGGGTATAGGGAAATAAAGTGTGTGTGTGTGTGTGTGTGTGTGTGTGTGTGCGCAACAGACTGTGAGTCGAGGGGGGGAACTGTGTATGTTTGAGCCCATATGAGAATGCTTGTAGGTTTATAAGTGAAAATGTGGGCATGCAATCACGCGTATGAATGGTTAGCTTTTCTTCTTGCATAGTTTATTTAGCCATCCTTTCTTAACTCTCCTCACATGTACACATAACCACCACCACCACCACCACCACTATAACTTCGAAATTTTGCTAATGTGATTGTTTATTTTTAAAATGACATTGTCAGGTAGGTGTGAGAGGCTGGATATGGCCAGTTTGAATATAGAGAAGGTAGAACATTTGGGCAGGATGTGGCTGGTTCAAATGCTAAAGTGTTAATACAGAATACAGAACCATGAAAGAGCAAGTTATTTAAGTGGATATTTTTAGTTATTTCGATATGCTACAGCAAAGCTCGATCTATATTTTAATCATCAAAGTATCGTGGCATTCTACTGCAGGACTACATCAGTATTTTAATTATATTAGTATTGTACAGCAAGCTGAAATCTATATTTTTATCATTGATGTATTTTAATATTGCATGGAAAGCCTAGATCTATATTTAAATTATCGCAATATTTTAATATTCTCCAGCAAGCCTACATCAACATTTTAATCATTTCAGTATTGTACAACAAACTGAAATCTATATTTTTATCATTTGAGTATTTTAATATTCTCAACCATGAGCCTAGATCTATATTTTCAAGCAAAGCAAGTATTGCACAGCAAGCAGCCAAGATCTATACTTTAAACTTGTATTTTTAATATTCTACAGCAGGCCTTGATCGAGGTTTTCAATGTTAAAATATGATTTCAAACAGAGGAAGAGGGTTGCAAATTCGAGAAAGAGAGAAAGCACAGACAGTGCAACTGACCTGGTGTTTGATTGTATTTATTTCCATTGCGTATGATGAGGAAGATGAAAACAAAAAGTGATTCTGTTGAGATTTGAACCCAGAACAGAAAGCAATGAAACTAAATAAAGAATAGTCATCAATGGTCTATGCCCAGCAGGGAGTGAAGGGCTTCATTTCATCATGGCCATGAGCACTAGGATGGTTTTCTGCTTAACCACATGATCCTTAATTCCTATGGTCCTATGGTTTAGTGCTTAAGGTATTTGGCTCACAATCATATGGTTGCGAGTTCAATTCCCGGAGACATGTTGCGTCCTTGAGCAAAACACTTTATTTTACGTTGCACCAGTCCACTCAGCTGGCAAACATGAGAGGTACCTGTATTTCAAAGGGCCAACCTTGTCAAATTCTGTGTCATGCTGAATCTCCCTGGGAACTATGTTCATTAAGGGTGTCAATGTTTGTGGAGTGCTCAGCCACTTGCACGTTAATTTCACGAGCAGGCTGCTCTGTTGATCGGATCAACTGGTACCCTCGTCGCTGTAACCGATAGAGTGCCAGTATAGGCAAAAGTTTGATCAATGAGACTGAATTAGTAGAGAGAAACTGTAAGAAGCCTAATATGTGTGAATGTGTGTGTGTGTGTGTGTGTGTGTGTGTGTGTGTGTGTGTGTGTGTGTGTGTGTGAGTGTTTGTGCATGCACATGTGAGTGTATGTGTTTGTGAGTATGTTCTCATTTTCTTCTTTGCTTGATGTTATGCGCACTGACTCAAAACAAAGTCAACATTCATATAAACGGTGTTATTGCTTACAATCTTCTGCGGAAACATGTCAGGCCATGAAGCCGTTTGTCGTTCCCAAGAAGATGGAAGCTAATAGCTTGCTTGGAAACAGATGGGGTTTGGTGACAGGAAGAGCATCCAGATGTAGAAAAGATCTGCCTCAACAAGTTTAATTTCACCTATACAACCATGGGAAAATGGATGAAATGATGCTGCTGATGATGATGATGGCGAAGATGATGACGATGATGATGATGATGATGAGAAGAATGACAATGACACTGAAGACCATGATCAAGTGGTGATGATAATGATGATGATGATGATGATGATGGAGTTGATGATGAAAATGACGGAGATGATGATGACGGAGATGATAAAATCGTGGTAGATCAAATAAACAATATAACCACTTCATTTATTTATCAATTTATTTTTGAAAAAGCTATTTTAAACAGACTCTGTTTGAGAAGTTTGTCTTCATCATTCCCAAATAAGTGAACTGTTGTGAATGAAACAAGCGAAAAAGGAGGAGAAATTAAGCCATAAAAAATTTATTTGACTGTAAAATCTCCATCAATAGGAATCAGATTGCCTGGAATCGTTCTAGAATTGAGAAACAGAGAAGGAAATAAGCTCTTTTGATAATTGTTTCATTGAAACTAAATTGAATACGAAACATCTGGCAAATACTTTGGATAGTATAGAATTTAAGAGTGATGTTAAAAATCCAGTACACATATGTACACATGTGCGTGCATATATACATACATATGTGAGTGTATATAAATAGCTGGCAAGACAGTCATGGTTGAAACCATGATCTTGCAATCGTGAGTGCAACACTCTAACCATTAGGCCATGCATCCAATAATAATAATAATAATAATAATAATAATAATAATAATAATAATAGCTTCAAGTTTTGGTATAAGGTGAGCAGGTTTGGTGGGGGGGGGGGCTGAGTTGATGACATCAACCCCAGTGTTCAACTGGTACTTATTTTATTGACCTCAAAAGGATGAAAGGCAAAGTTGACCTTGGTGGAATGAGAACTCAGATCATCATCATCATCGTCATGTAACGTCTGTTTACCATTCTGGCATGGGTTGGACGGCTCCAATCTGATTTGGCATGGTTTCTACGACTGGATGCCCTTCCTAATGCCAACCACTCCAAGAGGGCAGTT
Organism: Octopus bimaculoides; assembly: GCF_046866305.1. Lineage (NCBI taxonomy): Eukaryota > Metazoa > Mollusca > Cephalopoda > Octopoda > Octopodidae > Octopus > Octopus bimaculoides. Next base: position 8,699,897 of record NC_142940.1, on the reverse strand, counting down.
GGTCCCTTTTTATGTGCCAGTTACGTAACACTGGCATCAGCCGCAACTATGATCTCTGTTTGACAGGTCTTCTCAAGCACGGTACATTACCAAATGTCTCAGTCACTTGTCACTGCCTTCATGGGCCCCAACACTTGAAATGGTAGTTTTTACGTGCCACCGGCACTGGCACAGGCCATGGCTATGATTTCACTTGACTTGATAGGTCTTCGCAAGTACAGCATATTGCCCAACGTTCGAAGAGTGCCTCGTATGTGCCAGTTATGCGACACTGGCATCAGCCACAACTAAGATCTCGCTTGGCTTGGTGGGTCTTCTCAAGAACTCAAAGACAAATGAAATACTGCTAAGAATTTCACCTGGGGTGCTAACAGTTCTATCAACTCACACCATAACAACAACAACAACAACAACAGCAATTCAAACTTTGGCACAAGGCCAGCAAAAAGTAAAAAGGGGGTAGAATAATCACAATGACTTCCAGTACTTGATCAGTACTTTAGTTTACACTTATCTCCCCTACAGCCCAAAAGGACACATTAGATGATGTAATCCTAGATATTGGGCAAAATGCTTAGCAATATTTCGTCTGCCATTACGTTCTGAGTTCAAATTCCGCCGAGGTCGACTTTGCCTTTCATCCTTTCGGGGTCGATAAATTAAGTACCAGTTATGCACTGGGGTCAATGTAATCAACTTAGTCCCTTTGTCTGTCCTTGTTTGTCCCCTCTATGTTTAGCCCCTTGTGGGCAATAAAGAAATTAGATATATTATGTCTGAAAGCGAAAAAAAGAAAAAAAAAAACTGGCAAGACAGTCATGGTTAGGTTGTCTTTGCTCATAAGTGACTTTTAAACATTTCATATTTATTTGTTGCTTGATAACATATTTTCCAAAGTCAAACGACATAAATTATTGCTTGATTGGAGGCGGGGGCGGGGGGAGAAGGGAGAGTTATAATTAAAAATCAATGACAGTCGTGTTTCTTTGAAATAATGAATTTTTAATTAGTTGTTTTTTTTTTTTTCTTTTTTGCTATCTTTCGTTCACTTTTCTAAATGTAAATATGTTTTCTGTGAAGAAACGAGGTCATACTTGGAAAATAATAGAGCAACTGTTGTTACTATGTAATGTGTGTGTGTGTGTGGTTGTATGCTTGAGTGTATATGTTTGTTACTGTGAGTAGGTGTGTCTATGTCTGTATATATATATATATATATGTATATATATATATATATATATATATATGTATATATATATATATATACTCTTTACTCTTTTAATTGTCTCAGTCATTTGACTGTGGCCATGCTGTAGCACTGCCTTTAGTCAAGCAAATCGACCCCAGGACTTATTCTTTGGAAGCCTAGTACTTATTCTATCGGTCTCTTTTGCCGAACCGCTAAGTTACGGGGTGTGTGTGTGTGTGTATATATATATATATATATATATATATATATGTAGAGATAGAAATAGATGGACAGACATATATACATACACATATGTATATAAGTGTGCATACAAATGTCTGTGTGTGTATGTATATGTATGTATATATATATATATATATATATATATATATATATATGTACATATACATGTATACATATACATATATATATATATATATATATACATATACATGTATACATATACATATATATATATATATATATACATATACATGTATACATATACATATATATATATATATGTACATATACATGTATACATATACATATATATATATATATGTACATATACATGTATACATATATATATATATATGTACATATACATGTATACATATATGTACATATACATGTATACATATACATATATATGTACATATACATGTATACATATACATATATATATATATATATATATATATATATATATATATATATATATATATGTACATATACATGTATACATATACATATATACATATACATATATATATATATATATATATGTACATATACATGTATACATATACATATATATATATATATATATATATATATATATATATATATATATATATGTACATATACATGTATACATATACATATATATATATATATATATATATATATATATATATTTACATATGTATAGATATGTATATATGTGTGTGTGGAGAAAGAGAGAGAAAGGGAGATACTGAGAGATAAAGATGTAAAAAAGAAAGAAAAAAAAAAGAAGAAATAGCAACAGAAGAAGCTATTTAATTGCACATCTCCCAGTGTAACATGTAATACATGAAAAGGCAACATTAGGACACCACATGAGGGATGTCTTTTTAATTTCATCGCCTTTTTTGTTATCCGTCTATCTATTTGTCAATTTGTCTTTCAGAGTGTGTGTGTGTGTGTGTGTCTGTCCATCTGTGTCTTTCATTTCATTTTCCTATCTGCCTGACTTTCATGCCATCTTTTTATCTGTCTATCTGTCTTTCATTTCATTTTCCTATCTGCCTGACTTTCATGCCATCTTTTTATCTGTCTATCTGTCTTTCATTTCATTTTCCTATCTGCCTGACTTTCATGCCATCTTTTTATCTGTCTATCTGTCAGTCATATCATCTTTTTTATCTATCTGTCTTGTCTGTTTCTCTTTCTATTTCTTTCTGAGTCGGGTCACAAGCAATATGCATAAATGGAGACACTGGCCTATATACAGTGTTTATTTTTAATTCTTGCTTGTGGTAGAGTTAGCAGATCGTGGGTGAGCATATTAATTTCCTATATAAGGGAGCAACGAAATAAGATAACAATTGTGTTTTAGATTGAGTAAAAGAAAGAAACAAAAAAAAAAAAAGAAAAGAAATGCTATGTAATACTAATAAATTGGTCATGTTGACCCAAGGGCCAGAAACTGAGTTAACTTGGTATTTTGTTTTTGAGTGGCTGTGTGGTAAGTAGCTTGCTTACCAACCACATGGTTCCGGGTTCAGTCCCAATGCGTGGCACCTTGGGCAAGTGTCTTCTACTTTATTTTATCAATCCCTGAAGAATGGAAAGCATAGTGTGACCTTGTCTGGGTTTGAACTCAGAGCATACATAGCCAGTACAAATACTACAAGGTATTAGCAACAATTGTTTTTAATATAGGCAGCAGGCTGGAAATTTGGAAGGAGTGGGTTAAAGTGATGGAATCAAATCTAGTATACGACTGGTATGTCATTTTATTAATCCCAGAATAATGGCTTCAAAAGTCTAACAATTTTAAAGGAGAAAGGAAGATGATTATAAGAACCCCAATGTTCAGCTGGTACTTAACTTATTGGTTTCAAATTTTGGCACAAGGACAGCAAATTTGCGGGAGAGCATAAGTTGATTACTAAAAAACCCAAGTGTTTAAGTTGCATTTAATTTATTGACTCTGAGTGGTACAAAAGGAAAAGTTGAACTTGACAGAATTTGAACCCAGAATGTAAAGAGCAGGAAGAAATGCTTAACCATTTTGTCTGACTCACTAATGATTCTACCAGCTCCACTGCCTTATTGGTCCCAAAATAATAAACGGTAAAGGTAATCTTAGCAGGATTTGAACTCAGGATGTTAAAGAAATGAAGCCCAAACACTGCTAAAGAATTCTTTCCTGATTTTGGCACAAGGTCAGAGATAGCAAACTAATTACATCAGCCCCAAGTATTTCATTGGTATTTATCTTACTGACCCCAGAAATGATAAAGGGTGAAGTTCACTTCAGCATGATTTGAACTTGGCATGCAAAGACCCAGATAAAACACTTAAGTAATTGCTTGAGATTTTGGCTCAAGGCTGGTAACTTAGAGGATTCGGGAGTCAGGGGGAGGGCAAGCCGACTACATTGACCCCCAGTACTTGACTAGTACTTTATTTTATCAAATCCCCCAAAAGGATGAAAGCTAGAGATGACCTCAGTGAAATTTGAACTCAGAAATTAAAGAGCCGGATGAAATACCACTAAACAACAATAACAATTATGATGATTTTACTTAAGATTTCACTAAGCACTTAAGAAATATGATACTGTCAAAGAAACACAGCCATCATCATCATCATCATCATCATCATCATCGTTGCCATCGTCATAAACATAATCTCCACCGCTTCCTCGTCCCCCCTCCATTTCACTTAATGGCTTGGTCGGCCACCAGCCACAAGTGGTGTTCATGAACACATCTGTTGCTATAGCAACTATTTGAAGGGTGTGTACTTAACATCTTTAAGAAGAACAAGGAAGAATTATCTAAATATTATACTTGCATGCATTCAAAACATAAAACAAACACACACACACACACACACACACACACACACACACTCAGAAATACACACATATGCAGAAACATACACAGAAACACATACACACATGAGCACATGTTACCACCACACATGTACACACTTTCCTGCAAACGTCTTAAAATAAACAAATGCACGCACCCATATCCACATATATATGCACACACACACACACACACACACACACACAAATATGCACATGCATGCACTGATACTTATACATATATATATAAACAGACAGATGCATACACACACACACACATTATATATAAGTATGTACATCCACACCGAAATATAGATAATTGTAAAAAAAAAAAAAAAAGAAAGAACATTCAGACTTTAACATGTGTTCCGGTCATAAAATGTATACATATATATGTATGCATGCAGGAATGTATGTATGTATATATATATATATACACACACATATATATATGCACATGACAGGAACTCAAGCTACAAAACAGGAAAGCAACAGTACTATTATCTGTATATACACAACACTGATATGTATATAAACATGAATACTTATATGAATGCATGGCTATATATGTAAATATATATATAAGTATGTGTGTGTGTTCTTTTATTCTTTTATGTGTTTCATACATTTGACTGTGGCCATGCTGGAGCACCGTCTTTAGTCGAACAAAGCGTCTACAAGACTTATTCTTTGTATACATACATACATACTTATGTGTGTATATATATATGTGTGTGGCTGTGTGGTAAGTAGCTTGCTTACCAACCACATGGTTCCGGGTTCAGTCCCACTGCGTGGCACCTTGGGCAAGTGTCTTCTACTATAGCCTCAGACCGACCAAAGCCTTGTGAGTGGATTTGGTAGACGGAAACTGAAAGAAGCCCGTCGTATATATGTATATATATATGTATGTCTGTTTGTGTGTCTGTGTTTGTCCCCCCACCATCGCTTGACAACCGATGCTGGTGTGTTTACGTCCCCATAACTTAGCGGTTCGGCAAAAGAGAGCCCGATAGAATAAGTACTAGGCTTCCAAAGAATAAGTCCTGGGGTCGATTTGCTCAACTAAAGGCGGTACTCCAGCATGACCACAGTCAAATGACAGAAACAAGTAAAAGAGTAAAGAGTATATATATATATATACATACATGAATGTGTAGGCGTAACTATACTGATTGAATTATTTAAAACAAAGACAGCTATAAACGACGCTTTAATCAGAATGTATGTGCATATGTGAGAACATGCATGTGTGTGGGGGGAACAAGCGTGTGTGTGTGTGTGTGTGTGTGTGTGTGTTTCATTATTTGTATTTCAATATTCCAGGTTTACACCTGATAAGAAATTGATTTTACATCTCATAATTGCCATATTTATTTCTATCACCTTTGTCTGCTCGACGTCTACTTAAATTAGTATTTCATGTCTATGCATGTGTATATATTTGTATGTGTGTGTGTGTGTGCCTTGTTGTCTTGACATTGTGCGATTGTCTTAAATGAATATCATTCATTTCTAGTCTTCTGTAAAAATATGTCTGGCAAAAATATGGGGAAATCTTACCCAAGTTGGAAACAAGTGAGGTTTGGTGAGAGGAAGGGTATCCGGCCATAGAAAATCTACTTCCATCCAACCCATGCAAGCATGGAAAATGGACAATAAAACAATGATTATGATGATGTCGGTGGTCATCACACAATTCACATCCCAGCAAAGTCTTACATTTGACGGATATTCATCGTGCGGGTGACACGTAAAAGCATCCACTACACTCTCTGAGTGGTTGGCGTTAGGAAGGGCATCCAGCTGTAGAAACTCTGCCAAATTAGATTGGAGCCTGGTGTAGCCATCCGGTTGCACCAGTCCTCAGTCAAATCGTCCAACCCATGCTAGCATGGAAAAGCGGACGTTAAATGATGATGATGATGATGATCTTGTTTGTTGTTAACACGTTTCAGCTGATATACCTTCCAGCCTTCATCAGGTGTCTTGGGGAAATTTCGAACCTGGGTTCTCTCTCATTCCTAAGGTATTTTTCGATGTTATTATTATTATTATTATTATTATTATCATTATTATTCAGGTCACTGCCTGGAATCGAACTCGGAACCTTGGGGTTAGTAGCCCACACTCTTAACCACTATGCCATATGCCCACAGGCTACAAACACCAAGATTCCGAGTTCGATTCCAGACAGTGACTTGAATAATAATAATAATAATAATAACAACATCGAAAAATACCTTAGGAATGAGAACCCAGGTTCGAAATTTCCCCAAGACACCTGAAGAAGGCTGGAGGGTATATCAGCTGAAACCTTGTGTTAACAACAAACAAGATGAGGACAAATATCCGTCAAATGTAACTAATGTACATAATTCCTCATCTCTTAAATATAGAACGGTATAATTCTAAACAAAGGACAAACACAGTAGATAATGAAGTTCTAAAATATGCCATGAAAAAACTGGAATGGTCAGAAGTGGAATGCTTCTGATCATAAGTTTGGTTTGTTTATACAAGGTTGACCTAAGATTAAACAACAAAACTATTAATGCAACACCAACAAAAAAATAACAAACATTACATATACACACACACATATGTAACTGAAGCTCCATCGGTTACGAGTATTTCAGTTGATTCGATCAATAGAACAGCCTGCTCGTGAAATTAACGTGCAAGTGGCTGAGTACTCCACAGACGTGCATACTCTTAATGTAGTTCTCAAGGAGATTCAGTGCGACACAGAATGTGACACGGTTGGCTCTTTGAATTACTGGTACAACTCGTTTTTGCTGGTTGAGTAGACTGGAGCAATGAGACATAGAATATTTTACTCAAGGACACGACACGTCACTGGGAAACAAACTCACAACATTCCTTGCAATTGTGAGCTGAATATTCTAACCACCCAGCCATGTACCTTCACCACACACACACACAAACAGACATATATATACCTATGCATTCAGCGAAGCATGCAATTACAATCGACACACACATTATTATAAAGTATCAATAATACAAATGTAATATCATCACCATAACATTGTATGGATATTGTAAGGATATACTGAATATACCCTGTTGCTATGGCAACATAGCAACTACCAGAGACCGAGAGAGACGCACAGACAGACAGGTATAATAATGTCATGCCTTTGTTGTTTGACACTGTCTACTTTCAGAAATGTGGAGGCGCAATGGCGCAGTGGTAAAGGCAGCGGACTCGCAATCATAGGATCGCGGTTTCGATTCCCAGACCAGGCGTTGTGAGTGTTTATTGAGCGAAAACACCTAAAGCTCCACGAGGCTCCGGCAGGGGACGGTGGCGAACCCTGCTGTACTCTTCCACCACAACTTTCTCTCACTCTTACTTCCTGTTACTGTTGTACCCGTAATTCAAAGGGTCAGCCTTGTCACACTGTGTCACGCTGAATAACCCCGAGAACTACGTTAAGGGTACACCTGTCTGTGGAGTGCTCAGCCACTTGCACGTTAATTTCATGAGCAGGCTGTTCCGTTGATCGGATCAACTGGAACCCTCGACGTCGTAAGTGACGGAGTGCCAACAACTTTCAGAAATATCATACATACACATGCTTGGTGCACATACACACACACACGCACAGATATAGTCTTTCATAGGTTTCAGTCACTGGACTGTGGCCTGGCCATGCTGGGGCACCACACAAACTGATTTTTGTCAATCATATTGACTGCTGAACTTGTTTTAATCTATATTACGTTCTTATATTATAATAAATAATAAATATCAAATCCAAATTACATACAATTCTTTCGATTCTTACCCATAATAAAATCATAAGAATCCTTTGTTTGTGGGTAAGAATCTCTTCAGTGTAATTTCTGATATATGAGGATTCAGCGATCCAAGAAAAGACTGAATTTAGATATGTTTACGTCTTCAAGCGTGAACGTCAATAATTAAAAACAAAAACAAAGATAAAAAATAAAATAATAAAAATAAACTAATACAAGGGTCATAATATATATTTTTATACTATTAAGTAATTTAATCTAAATATATCTTAGCGCATTAATTTTTTTGAAATACCAGGAAGAAATTTTTTTAAATACTTAAAAAATTATTTTAAAAAATACCATGGCTAATTAAGAAATATTCCTTTCATTTTTTTCATATTATTAAAAATTACATGTCATTATAATAACAATACGCAATTAATCAATCGGTAAATAGTAAATTAATATATTTAGAATACTTAATCATCTCTATTCAAATAGCAAATAATATAAATTAAATTGCATTAATTATTTATAATAATCATTATTAAAAATCAAAAATTAATAATTAATATATATATAGGTGCATATATATAGATATATGTCATCATCATCATGTACATATATATATGTATGATGTATGATGTATATATATATACATGCTTGTATGTGTATATATATATATATATATATATATATATATGTCTGTATGTATATGTATATATATATATATATATGTTTGTATGTATATGTATATATATATATATGTTTGTATGTATATGTATATATATATATATATATATATGTTTGTATGTATATGTATATATATATATACATACTTGTATGTATATGTATATATATATATATATATATGTATATATATGCTTGTATGTATATGTATGTATATATATATATATGCTTGTATGTATATGTATATATATATATATATATATATATGTGTGTGTGTGTGTGTGTGTTTGTATGTATATATATATATATATATATATATATATATATATATATATATATATGTTTCTATGTATATATATATATATGTTTGTATGTATATATATATATATATATTTATATTGCTGCGATGTAGATGTCTGGCAAGTAATTTGATCTGAAACTGTGTGTTGAAACTAAAACAATTACAGCATGGAAGATATATATTGGCTATTCAAAAACAACACACAAACTGTTAACTTCATTTAAAGATGTATTATTTGGTGTCAAAACAGCTTTTGTGTGTTTCTGAATTGCCAATATATGTCTTCCATGCTGTAATTGCTCATATACATACATAGACACACACACAAATATATATACATGCATATACACATATACATAGATGCATATAGATATATATAAATATACTCACATATGTAGATATACATACACACTCACACATATATACACATAAACAATTTCATTTCAGTTTATGTTCCAAACTCCAACTTCATGCTTGTTTGCTTGTTTCATGCTCTTGCTTGATGGGGCTGGGGGTGGGCATCCCTGAGGCATCAACATGCATGCATTGAGCCAACCAAGTCCACCAGAGCTCCTTATTGTGAGATTGTAGTGATGGCCGATGCCAGTGTTGTGTAACTGGCCAGTGAAAGCATCCCTCAAACATTGGGCGATAGGCTGGGCTTAAGAAGACCTGTCAAGCCAAGTGAAATTATAGTTGTGGCCGATTCCAGTGCCCTGTGCCGGTGGCACATAATAATCATTGATCAAGCGTTGGGCCTGACAGAGGCAGTGACAAGTGTCTGAGACCTTTGGCAATATACTGTGCTCGTGAAGACTTTTCAAACTGAGATTGTAGTCGTGTCCGACATGAATTGAGTCAACAAAGTCCACCAGTGCTCCCTATTGCTTGCAGTCATGTGCCAGCCCCTCTGTCATCTTATTAAATTTTTCATTATTCTTAAAATCACTGAAACAAAGGCAATACGATTCGTCAGGAATATGGTAACACAAGGGTTTAAATAGTTTTTAATAAGTGTCAAATGAAACATACTAAATTTACCTTTTTCCATAAAATATACTTGTAAAAGAGGGGGTGCGTCTTATATACCAGCAAATATGGCGTATATTTAAACACACACAGACACACACTGAGAAATAGATGTATATATATATATATTGGCTTAGGTCGGAGAATTCAGTATGAACAAAAATATCTTGTGGTACTTAGTTCCACCCTGGTTATATTCCTTCACACTTAGGGATTTGAACAGCCCAATCAAATAGAGCAAAGCACTTTCTTTTCTCCAATGCTTTAACAAGTTTCCGACCCACTATAGTGATGATGATGATGATAATAATAATAATGAGGAGTGAGGAGACGAAAGAAACGGATTATAAAAGAAATAAAATGATTTTAGGAAGGGATGCCATGAAGGAAAAACTGGGATGGTGTATATATAGTGTGGGAATGTTTCAAGGGGTGTGTTGAAATGATATAAGCAGGGTGGATGCGAGGGGAGGGAAAGAGAGGGGAGAGGGGTGTGCGTAAAAGGATTTCACGAAAGTTATTAGATAAACAGGAGCTGTCCTGTGACAGGAGACCCAACATTTTCAGTAACACAAATATATGTGTATTCATATGTGTGTGTGTGTATACATATACATACACATACATATATACATGTATTCATATACAAATATATATACACATACACACACACATACATATACATTCATGTATTCATGACATATATACACACAGATATAGATCCACATACCTTTATACAGACACGCATATACATACATATACACATAAAAATATATATTTATGTACATATATATATGTGCACACACAAATACACATACATACATACATATATATAAACACACACGCCTACACATACATGTGTATATATACTACATATATGTATATTAATGTGTGTGTGTGTATGTATATATATGTGTGTGTGTGTGTGTGTGTGTATATATATATATATCACCAGAGGCACTATACATTATTACACATACATCCACATGCACTTATATACATGAAAACATGAACCCTTCCTTCTTCCCCGACCTTAAGGTAATCATGTTGTTATGATGACTACACACACACATACACACACACACACACACATGATGCATACATAAGGGAGTCAATTCAAAACATTGGAGATTAGTTTTCCGTTGGTGAGCCTTGTTTAGAAAGGGGTATATTTACCTCAGAAAGGAAGGAAAATAACAACAGTGGGCAAAGAAAAATAGACAGTGATGGTAGAAGAGAGATTAGGAGGGAAGGACGGGGGCGGGGGGGGGGGCGGAAGGAATTTGGAGAATAAGGAAGAGGAGGGTGTAGAGAATATGAATTGAGAAAGGGAGGAGAAGGAGAAGATGAGAAAGATGATAATAAGGAGGAAAAGGTGAAGAGAGATAAGGAGATGGAGAAGATGGAGAAAAGAGAAAAAGAAATAAAAGTAGATGAGAAGAGAGATGAGAAAAGATAAGGATGATGAGGAGGAGATGAAGAAGAAATAGAAGAAAAGTTAAAGAAGAAGAATGAGGCAACGAAAGAAAAGAATGAAGTGATACTCTTTTACTCGTTTCAGTCATTTGACTGCGGCCATGCTGGAGCACCGCCTTTAGTCGAGCAAATCGACCCCAGGACTTATTCTTTGGAAGCCTAGTACTTATTCTATCGGGCTCTCTTTTGCTGAAACGCTAAGTTACGGGGACGTAAACACACCAGCATCGGTTGTCAAGCGATGTTGGGGGGACAAACACAGACACACAAACATATACACACAAATATATATATACATACATATATACAACGGACTTCTTTTCAGTTTCCGTCTACCAAATCCACTCACAAGGCTTTGGTCGGCCCGAGGCTATAGTAGAAGACACTTGCCCAAGGTGCCACGCAGTGTGACTGAACCCAGAACCATGTGGTTGGTAAGCAAGCTACTTACCACACAGCCACTTCTGCGCCGATGGAGAAGAATGAGATGACAAAAGAAAAATTGGAGTGATGAATAAGAAGAACGAGGTGACGAAGAAGAAAAATGAAGTGATAAAAAAAAAGTAGAATGGGAATGAAAAAGAAAAAAGAATGAGGTGAAGAAGAAGAAGAATGAAATGATGAAAAAAAAAAAAAAAACAAGGTGATGATGGAAAGAATAATGAGGTGATGAAAAAACGAAGAATGAGGCTGAAGAAATAAATAAAAAAAAATTGCGAAGATGAAAATGAAAAAAAAAAGAAAGAAAGAAAGAAAGAGAGGTGAAAGATGAGGAATGGGAATTAACAAATAACAAGAACAACAATTGTAGCAGAGAGTGGTGGTGGTGGGGAGGAATAGAAAGAGAATGACAAGAGCACCAAGATGAAATATGTAAAATAACCTGCCCCACCCCCACCCCCCGTTCTACACAACTACAAGAAATACCCTTAAGTTGAAGAACTTAAGTATTGACTAACAGGCACTGGTGGCAGGTGGAGGGGAGTGGTGATAGGAGAGGTGATGATGGTCGTGGTGGTGGGGGTAGCGGTGGGGGTGATAGTAGAGGTGGGAGTTATAGTGGAGGCAAGGGTCAGAGTGATGGTGAGAGCAATGTTAGTGCCCCTAGAGGTAGCAGTCTTGGAAGTGATAAACGGTGACAGTAATTGTGGCGGTGGTGGTAGTGGTAGTGCTTTTGGGTTTTGGTGGTGATGGTGGCGGTGTAGTAGAAGAGAGAGAGAGAGAGAGGAAAGAGAAGGCAAACATGGATGTAAGCGATGGTAGTAGAAATAGTAGTCCTGTTGATAACCCTTTATGTGAAATCCTCAGAGCTTCCAAAGTCCAAAATTTGATTGACTGAAAGAATCATCACCATCACCATCACCATCACCACCACCACCACCACCACCACCACCACCATTTAACCCTTTTGATACCAACCTGGCTGAAACCACCTCTGGTTCTGTAGTACAAATGTCATGTTTTCAAAAGTGCTGAATTAAAATCTTCCACCAAACCCTAGTCACAATTTATGTTCCTAACACTAGCTTAACGATAATGAAGTTATTTTATTAAGTTTTTTTTTGTTATAATTAAAATTAATTGAAAGAAACACAGAGCACCTCAAAAGAAATATGGTGACAAAAGGGTTAATGTCCACTTGTCCATCCTTCCATGGGTCAGACGGAATTTATTGGGGAAGATTTTTTTACAGCTGGATGCATTTCCTGTCACCAACCCTCACCTGTTTCCAAGCAGGGTAACATTTCTTCACAACCAGACATGTTTACAGAGAATATTAGCATCAAATTTTGGTACAAGGGCTGCAAGTTCAAGAGATGGGGTAAGCCAATAACATCGACCCCTCCCCTCCCCCCAGTGTTCAACTGGTACAAATTTTATTGACCCTGGAAGGATGAAAAGCAGAGTTGATCTTGGCGAAATTTGAACTCAGAATGAGAACACAGAAGAAATGCCGCTAAGCATTTTGCCCAGCATGCTAACGATTCTGTCAGTTTGCCACATTACTACTACTACTACTACTACTACTACTACTACTACTACTACTACTACTAATAATAATAATAATAATAATAATAATAATAATAATAATAATGTTTTAGAATTTTGGTCAAAGTCCAGCAATTTCAAGAAAGGGGACGAGTTGATTACATTGACCCCAGTACGCAACTGGTACTTATTTTTATCAACCTCGAAAGGATGAAAGGCAAAGTCGACTTTGATGGAATTTGAACTCAGAACATAAATTGAAACACAGAAGATTGGAAATGCATGACACCGCTTGTATGACAGTGACGCTTATTTACAATTACCACATGACATCAAGACAAAGATGCCTCCATATATATGCTAAGTTATGGGAATATATATATTCCCATAACTTAGCAGTTTCTGCAAAAGAGACTGATAAAATAAGTACCAGACTAAAAGAAAAACAAAAGAGAACCTGGGTTGATTTGTTCAACTCAACCCCCTTCCCAGGGTTGATTTTGTTCAACTAAGCCCTTTTAAGGCAATGCTCCAGCATGAACACAATTCAATGACTGAAACATGTAGCAGATGAAAATGTACAATATTTCCGAATTCCTGAAAAATTTACTGAAATCTGAAAAGGAAAAAAAAATAACAGTTCAGAATCCAAAACACTTCCGGTCCTGAACATTTCGGATAAAGTAGTAGTAGTAGTAGTAGTAGTAGTAGTAAGTGAATGTAATGCTAGTATGTGTGTGTGTGTGTGTCTGTGTGTGGTGTTTGTTTGAACGTATGTGTGTGTTTGTGTGTGTGAGTGTATGTTTTGTGTGTGTGTGTGTGTGTCTGTGTGTTTGTGTGTAGAGTTATTAATGAAGATAATAGTGGTAAACTTCAGAAGCAGTGCTGGTAGTAGTTGTAGTAGTAGTGGTGGTGGTGGTGGTGGTGGTGGGCTTTTGATGTAAGACATGATGTTGTTGGTTCAAACAGACATGCCCTCTCTCTCTCTCTCTCTCACACCCCCTCCCCACAGTCCCTGCAACCCCTTCCATATCACCAATGTGAAATTAGAGATTTAACATTTGACATTTTGCGGGGATTGTCTACAAGGACATGGGGATAGTCAGGAGCGGGGACTGGCTGAATGAGAGCAAAGGGAGAGAGAGAGAGAGAGAGAGAGAGAGAGAGAGAAGTGTATGTGTAGAGGTGGAGGATTGGAAAAAGACAAGGGTCGGGGGGGGGGGGGAGGTAAGGAGAAGAAAGGACAGTAAAAGGGGAGAGAGAGAGAGAGAGAGAGAGAAAATAGAAGCCAGATGGGAGAGAAAGGGTTAAGAGGGAAAAATAAAGAAGAAAAGCAAATAAAGGCTAGAAAAATAGAGGTAAAAAAAGATAGGAATTTCCTTGCCATTCAGAATAATGTTTTTTTTTGGGGGGGGGGAGGTCTCTAATCTAACAATGCATTGCAACAGGCTTGTTGCAGCATGCAGCTTGGGTGCAACCTGCAGGCTGGATGTGACCTGAGGGTCATGTGTGCTTGACAGCCTTGGATTAACCCCATTAGCACTTAAACGGGCCATATCCAGTTGAAATATTCCATCTGTTTTATGCTCAATTTGGCCAGATCTGGCCTCTCACACCTATCTTACAATGTCATTCTAAAAATAAACAATCACCTCGTCGAAATCCCCAAGCTACAAGACGGTGCATGTGTAATACAAATTAACCAGCACCATCATTTAATGTCCGTTCTCCATGCTGGTATGGGGTGCATGGTTTTATAGGAACTGGTAAACCAGACAGCTGCATCGAGCTCCAGTCATTTTTCTTGGCATGATTTCTACAGCAACCACTTTACAGAATGTATTAGGAGCTTATCATGTGGTGCTGGCTGAGTTATGGGGATGTAATAAAATTATTAACCATCGTGCCAATAACCACCCTGAGAACCTTTTTGAGCTCCATGTGTCCAACACACATGGGCAGGCTTACAAAGTCAGAAAACAGCACAGCTCACATGACTTTCAAAAATATTTTTTCACGTTCATTTATTCAGGTCACTGCTGGGAATCGAACTCGGAATCTTGGGGTTAGTAGCCCGCGCTCTTAACCACTATGCCATATGTGTAGTGAATAAATTAATAATAATAACAACAACACCAAAAAATACCTTAGGAATGAGAGCCCAGGTTCGCAATTTCCCCCAAGACACCTGATGAAATGTTGTGTTAACAACAAACAAGATGAGGACAAATATCCATCGAATGTAAATAACGTACATAATTCTTCATCTCTTAAATATAGAACTGAAAAGAGTTAATATATTGCAAACACTCTTCTCTTATCTGAAGTAAATTGAAAATCGATTAAAAATTTGCAAATCCGCACCTGTTTTAATGAGTGAAACACAGTAGAACTGCTTTCAAATTGCCTCAAGTTAGGACTCACCTATAACTGGTATTATGCATTACTCAGGGTGAATTAATAATTATGAAATCACATTAAACTCATGCCACTCTTGTCCCCTGTTCATCAGTCTCGCAAGCTTAGCCTTAGGAACTGGGTGTTCTAATTAAGTGCAACTTGCCATTTCTAATTTTATCGTGCTTACTACTGGTGATATTAATTACATGTTTAGTTATCATCACTTTATAATAAATCAACTTAGTTTTATTCATAAATTGTAATTAAATTACCCATAAGATGTATAAGTTTTTAATTAAGAAAAAAAAAGTTGCAGAAGATGACATTTCTAATTAAACAAAATTTAACAGCTATGAAGGAAACCATCCAAACACCTGTTGAACGACCTGCATCAGTGAGCGAGAAGGGTAGAGGAAAAATTTTTAAGCCTCGTTTATACAACAAAGATTATATAAAACTAGGATTCACATTTTCTGGAAATGAAAACAACCCTAGTCCCTTGTGCTTAGTTTGTGGGGACATACTTGCAAACGAAAGTATGGTGCCAAACAAATTAAAGCGTTGTTTCAGCATTAGGTATGGAAATTTGTCTAAAGAAGTAGGCTTCAATGTTCACAAAGAGAATGAAAACATCAGATAAAGTTCCAGA
>NC_142940.1:8675818-8680818 GCF_046866305.1 Octopus bimaculoides | reverse complement strand
AATTGTATACTCACACACAGAGCTACTCCCATCATTAAATAAGACCATTGCTTTTTCACATTCTTTCTGATGAGGAGCAAGTGTTTAAAATATTAAGCTCCAAATTGTCTCCACAACATAAAACATACTCCATTGTTTGAAATATTTTGTTTTACCACAATATTTAGCTAATGTGCTCTGATAGGTAAAGTAAGCTAGAATATGAAAATGTGCTTCATGAAGATACAACTTGGATTATAACTCCATCTACATTCCTCCTCAGCAAGCACGACGCAGCGAGTTGCGCCGCAGCCACCTGTGCACTGCCATCGCATCCCTCACGAGAGGGTCGGCGCGCGGCGGTCGCAGGAATGCTCGAAAAGCCACCCGCTGCCGCTGGTCAGCGACGAGCATTGGCAACCTACCTGACCCATCTTGTAACAGATGAAATATAAAGTTGACTGTAGCAGTATTTGAACTCAGAACACAAAGATGGACGAAATACCGTTAAGCATTTTGCCTGACATGTTAATGCTTCTAAAAAGCACCATCTGAACTTGGTCAATGTTATGTCCGCTTGACTCGTTCCCATGCTGGTGGCATGTAAAAAGCACCATCCAAACGTGGCCGATGCCCGTGCCCCCTGACTGGCCCCCATGCTGGTGGCACGTAAAAAGCACTATCTGAATGTGATCGAAGCCAAGATCGCCTGACTGGCTCATGTGCTGGTGACACGTAAAAACATCCACTACACTCTTGGAGTGGTTGGTATTAGGAAGGGCATCCAGCTGTAGAAACGTTGCCAGATCAGATTGGAGCCTGGTGCAGCCTGCTGGCTTTCCAGACCTCAGTCAAACCATCCAACCCATGCCAGCATGGAAGACAGATGTTAAACGATGATGATGATGATGATGATAATATATATATACACATAATTAATTCAAATAAACAAACAATTGAAAACAGAGAAAAAAGAAAACAAATGAATGTGAGGATGTGCGCAAGAAATATAATAATTTGATGCTTCGTGAAAGGAAAGACTTGTTAACATTTTGAGCATAGCTCTTTGTCGGAAACAGGAAAATCCAAAGAGGAAGAAGGAAAGATAAGGGAAAATCATCAACAGTCGATGCGCAGTTATATTACACACACACACACATATATACGAGGGAGTGCTGAAAAGTTCCTGTCTTTAAGGGTACTGTGAAAGGCCTGGTTGGAGGCTCAACTTTCCAAGTTCTTTTACAGGGCATAGAAAAAAATGAAGGATTGCTGCAATAAATGTGTGAATTAGAGAGGGCAATATGTTGTATAAAAATCATAATTAATTGATCTTCCTGTATTTTCTTTTACCCAAAGCCAGGAATTTTTCAGTAACCCCTCATACTACACAAAACCCACACATATATATATATATATATGTATACACACACTCATACATACATAGCATTCATTTTCACATCCACTTTTCTATTCTTTCACAAGAAATAGGGAATTCATTGAAATAGAGTTTCAATACCCTGATACCCTTCGAGTCATCCAAGCAACCTAACACTTCCCCTTGACCAGACATGTTTTCAAGGAAGACTGGAAAGAAAGTACCCTGCTTGTATGTTGGTGACACTCATTTACAACTACTGTGCATTATTAAGACGAGGAAACACAAACATCCACACACAGACTTATACAATGGGCTTCTTTCACTTTCCATCTACCAAGTCCGGATATAAAGCTTTTGTCGTCTACTCCCCCCTCCGTCAGGGCTATTGTAAAAAAAACCACTTGCCCAAAGTAGTGCCTGAACTCAAAACCTAAGTGGTTAAGATGTGAGCTTTTTAACCACATAACCATGCTTGTACCTACACACATACACAAACACATATATATGCATAGATACATATTTATACACAAATACATAAACACATATATACACATTCACAAATGCAGACACATATATATAAAAACGTACATTAAAAGTACACATATATACACATACATATATGCATACCTACTTATACATACACGCACTTATATATACAATCACACACCTAAAATTATTCTGGCTAGAACAATGTTTCAAAAACGGTACAAATATAAAACTTGAAATTCATCTTTCAATAGAATTCATTCTGCCAATATGTATAGATACAGAGTAATTGTTGCAACTGGATATGAAGACAACATTCTTGTCTTTGGAACTCACTGAGAAATTAATACATTTCCAAGGAACAGAGGAGGAATGAAAAGCTATGAGAATTACTTCCTGTATTTCTCTGGATGGACGATAGTGAAACTAAAAGACTTCAAGCAGCTATTGAAACCATGTTAGTCTAGTCTCACCGTACAGTTTACGTTTAAATATGGAACAGTATTGGTTCAAAAAACACGAAATAGAAAAGAAATTTCCCTCAAATGATAATGTTGCTGTTTAAATAAAAAATTAGATGGATGTTCTAATCCAAGAAGGCTTATCATAAGTGGAGAACGAGATGATCACGTCTTGAAATGCTTGTTGATAGATGAGCCCAGTCAGGCTTGACCACGGCTAAGCAGAAACTATTTCGAATTTGGATTCAAGGCCTGCAATTTTGAGAGGTGGTTAGACGATTTTATCGGCTTCAATACTTAGATGGTATTTTATCAACCATTGAGAGTTGAAAAGCAAAGTTGATCTCAGCTGAATTTGAACTCAGAACGTAAAGAACCAAAGCTACTAATACTACAAGGCCAGTAATTTTGAGGGGAGGAAGTCAGTCGATCAGATCAACCCCTATGCTTGATGGTCATTTTATTTTATCGACTCTGTGGGCATGAAAGGTAAAGTTAACCTCAGAACATATAAAGAGCTGGAGCTAAATACCACAAGGTGTTCCGTTCAGACGCTCAAATGATTCCGCCAATCCAACAACAATAATAATAGGGACGCACCAATAATAATGCTCTTTACGTTCTGAGTTCAAATACCGGCGAGGTCAACTTTGCCTTTCATCTTTTCAGGATCGATGTCATCGACTAGCATCCCACCCCACTTAAAAATTTCAGGCCCCTTGTGCCTATTGCAAAAAAAAAAAAAAATTAGTGAACTGTGCCATCTCTGACTGAGGGAACGCAATGTCAAACGGGGTGGAATTTGAACTCAAAGGTGTAAAGCAACGTAAATATACCAAAGCCTGACGTCATAGTCTACCAATCCACTCACTGCTCCTACAGACATAAACACAACATGCAATATATATACCGTATAGTACTTAGATAAGTTTCGGTCAGAATTTGGCTCAGACCGAGATACTTCCACCTGGAAATAGAAATAAATAAAATACATCACAACTTACCGTCAGCATCTTGTCGCCTGTTAGCAAAGACAGGTTGTAGCCCGTTTTTCTCGTCATAGATGACCGCAGCCGAGGCATTGAAAGCAGCCGCCACCCGGATTTTGTCGATGAAATCACAGCCACCTTTCATAAGTATAGCAATCCACTGCTTTACGCTCGGGGGCGGCGGGTTATCAATAGTGGTACATCCAAAGGAATTATTGCCTGATCGAACATGTATAACTAAACCTGACACAGTCTTAACGGCGCTACCTGCCAAGAACATAGCGCGGATGGTTTCCGTACGGTCTTGTCCGCTGTCCGAATCCTTGTAGTTCAGTTTCAAAAGCGCTTGCAATTTGTGCTCATTCTTCGAACGATGGTTTGCGTTGTTGTGGTTGTTATTGTTGTTGTTATTGGTGTTGCGATTGATGTTGTTACTGTTGACATCGTTGGTAAATTTCCCTTTGCGGTTTAGGGGCGCTTGGTCGTCAGCACGACATCGCCCCACGTCGGCAGCAGAGAGCAAGAGTAGCGTGGCCATAACATAACTGAGGCAGTGGCGCCGTCGAGGCCAGCGTGACCATGGTTTTGGTGATGATGACAAGGAGGAACCGATGAGGAAAGTTCGTCTTCGGCGATGGAGCGATACGACGACGGGTGAAGATGATGGCATGTCGGTGGCTGAGAGAGAGAGAGAAAGCGAAAGAGACAAATAGAGAAATAAATGAATGAGTAGAGTGAAAGAAAAAGAGGGGGGGAAGTTGTAAAAAGAAAGCAATGGTGTATACGTGTGCCTGCGTGTGTAATAAAGGAGACAGACAACACAAAACAATTGAGTCAGAAAGACAAAGAAACAATTAGACACGGATATGGTCAGACACAGAGCAGACAGAGAGAGGAGGACAGAGAGAGAGAGAGAGAGAGCACTTACTCTCTGTCTTTCACAGAATGACAGACAGACAGGCAAACAGATACATAGAGACGGGAAAAACTGTAGGTGTGTGGGGGCAAAGAGAGAGAAACATATATGCACTCACTCTCACTCCCTTCTTTGATAGATAGATAGATTAGATAGATAGATAAATAGATAGATAGATAGATAAAGATAGATAGATAAAGATAGATAGATAAAGATAGATAGATAGATAAAGATAGATAGATAGATAAAGATAGATAGATAAAGATAGATAGATAAAGATAGATAGATAGATAGATAAATTTGGGGGAAAACCGCGCGTGTGTGTGTGTGAGAGAGAGAGAAAGAAAGAGAGCGAATCAGTAGGGTTTAGTGGCGGAACGAGGAGAATAACGACGATTTCCAAGTTAACTTAAAAAGCTTGACATTAAGAATGGAGTGCAATATAATAGATGAAAGAAGCTGTTTAACAACATCAAAGGTGATGACAAAAGACGGGCAGACAAACCGAACAAACAAGGGGCAAGCACAACAGATAAATAGACACCTTTCACACACATATATATACACTCATATATACATACACATAGACAGGAGTATAATGTGTGTTTGTGGAGTTAATTATACATGTAAACAAACAATTGTAACAGGTACATTTTATGAAAGAGATCAAGGGTTTAGTAAGTATGTTCGTCCTTTTTATAGGAGGGTTTCTTTTCATTCAGAAATATGTATACACTTATCTTGAAAAATGCAATGCAAGTTTGTATTGATTGATATGTACGTACATA
>NC_142940.1:8653318-8663318 GCF_046866305.1 Octopus bimaculoides | reverse complement strand
TATATATATATATATATATATATACACACACACACACACACACATTTTCTCCTTATAGGCACAAGGCCCGAAATTTCACAGGTACTTAATTTATCGACCTTGAAAGGATGAAAGGCAAAGTCGACCTCAGCGGAATTTGAACTCAGAATGTAGTGACGGACGAAGTACCGCGAAGCATTTCGTCCGGCGTGCTAACGGTTCTGTCAGCCCGCCTTATATATATATCTATATAGTGTGTGGATGAGTGTATCCATTTCGCTTTCATGAGGAATTTGGTATATCATTAGTGAAGCCACGAATTGCAACAAAAGAACTCTGACAAACCAAATTATTGATTGATTGATTGATTGAACGATTAACTGAGCAATCGATTAGTTAATTGGTTAACTAGTTAAATAATGGTTTCAAACTTTGGTACAAGACCAATAGTTTTGAGGGTAGGGCGCTAGCCGAATTCATCGACCCCAATATTTGACAGGCTTGCTATTTTATCGACCCGGAAAAGGATGAGAGGCAATAAATAAAACACACACACAAACACAGCATTTATTTATATATAAATGAGCGTTTATGAATGTATATATATATATATATATATATATATATATATATATATATACCTGTACTATCGAGACACTCCGTCGTCGGTTACTACGACGAGGGTTCCAGTTGATCCGATCAACGGAACAGCCTGCTCGTGAAATTAACGCGCAAGTGGTTGAGCACTCCACAGACACGTGTACCTTTAACGTAGTTCCCGGGGAGATTCAGCGTGATACTGTGTGACAAGGCTGACCCTTTGAATTACAGGCACAACAGAAACAGGAAGTAAGAGCGAGAGAAAGTTGTGGTGAAAGAGTACAGCAGGGTTCGCCACCACTCCTTGCCGGAGCCTTGTGGAGCTTTAGGTGTTTTCGCTCAATAAACACTCACAACGCTCTCTGTATATATATACATACACACACACACACACACACACACACACACACACACACACACACACACACACACACACACATATATATATATATGTGGGAGAATATACGAAAAAACAACAACAGACGAGGACAGGTGGTGTAAATAACAAAAGGATGTATTAGTATGACGCTCGGGAATACGGAAAGTCTTTGACGTTTCGAGCTACGCTCTTCAACAGAAAGAATACGGAGACAAGGAGAAAAACACGGAGAAAAAAAATTGAATAGTGTCCAGTCAACGGTCAATCATAATAATGGCTGATCATAATCACATATATATATATGATTGACCGCTAAATCTACAAGTTTTTTTTATTCTCTCTCTGTTTATTTCCTCGTATTCCTTTCTGTTGAAGAGCGCAGGCTCGAAACTTAAAAGACTTTGTCACCTTCCCGAGCGTCAAAATAATATACCTGCTTGCTGTTTATACACCTGTCCCCGTCTTTTGTTTTCAACAATATATATATATATATATATATATATACAACAGGCTTCTTTTTTTCAGTTTCCATCTACTAAATCCACTTACAAGGCTCTGGGAATCGAAACCGCGATCCTACGACCACAAGTCCGCTGCCCTAACCACTGGACCATTGCGCCTCCGAGGTAATAGTATGAGTCATTTGCTCAAAATGACATGCAGTGGGACTGAAACGAAAACCATATGGTTGCCAAACGAGTTTCCCCTTAAAATTAAAGGATGTTGTAGAGGTTTCTGTTCGGTCAGAGCAGATTCAGCGAAGCGTGTCTAATTTGAATGGAGACGACACTTGTTTGTGGAAGGGTAGAGTGAATAAAGGGTGGTGACATCTGCGAACGAACAGGTGTTACTGGGGTAGCAGCAGTTGGGGACAGCAGGCATGTCACTGATAGCAAGTGGAGCAGGGGGAACAAAAGCCGTACCCTGGTGGCACATCGGAATTGAAAGAATATGTGTCAGAGAGAGAGAGGGGGAGAGAGAGAGAGAAAGAGAGAGAGAGAAAGAGAGAGAGAGAGAGAGCGAGAGAGAGAGTGTGTGTGAGAGAGAGAGCGAGAGAGAGAGACAGACAGATAGTGAGAGAAAGTGAGAGAGAGAGAGAGAGAGAGAGAGACAGACAGATAGATAGTGAGAGAAAGTGAGAGAGACAGACAGTGAAAGAGAGAGTGAGAGAGAGACAGACAGATAATGAGAGAGAGAGAGAGAAATGAGACCTGATAGTGTGTGAGAGAGAGAGTGAGAGCTCTGTCAGTACACGTACGAATTGACTGGAAGCCAACGATCGAAGAGAGAGACGGGTGGAGCTCATTGGCAAGTGCTTTTTTCTTGGCTATTTAACACTTTTGATGACGTAAAGCGCATTTTTTTCCAAGCAAAACAGTCCCCAAAAATCATCCCTGGCCCTAAGTGTGAAGTTGGGTTTCCTGCAAGCTTTAATTGCCTTGTTACCAACTTAGGGGCAGGAGTAGCTATGTGGTAAGAAGATCGCTTCCTAACTACATGGTTCCGGGTTCGGTCTCACTGCGTAGTACCTTGGGCAAGTGTCTTCTACTATAGCCTTGGGCCGACCAAAGCCTTGTGAGTGGATTTGGTAGATGGAAACAGAGAAACTCGTCGTATATGTGTGTGTGTGCGTGTGTGAGTATGTGTGTGTATGTGTGTGTGTGTATGTATGTATGTATGTATGTACGTATGTATTTGTGTCTGTGTTTGTTTCCTCCCCCCCAACATTCCTTGACAACTGATGTTGGTGTGTTTACGTCCCCGTAACCGTTAGAATAAGTACTGGGCTTGCAAAGAATAAGTTCTGGGGTCGATTTGTTCAACTAAAGGCAATGCTCCAGCATGGCCTCAGTCAAATGACTGAAACAAATAAAAGAATAAAACCTGCCGGAGAACCCCTTTGGTTCTATGATACAAGCATTTTATCATAAGGGGATCTAAATTAAATCCTTCCATCAGAATTTTTCCAGTTAATTAATATTCCACACATCAGCTTAATAACGACTAACTTATTTGATTAAATTTTCAATTATTTTCAAAATTAATTGAAACAAAGATCATGGATTGGTTTCAAATGTTGGCACAAAGCCAGCAATTTTAGGGGAGGGGATAAATCGATTGAAACCACCCCAGTGCTCAACTGGTACTTATTTTGTCGACTCCGAAAGAATGAACGGAAAAGTCGGCCTTGGTGGAATTTGAACTCAGAACGTAAAGACGAATGAAATGTCGTTAAGCTAACAAAAATGCCAGTTCGCCGCCTTAACACTGTATCTAATATTGGTTTCAAATTTTGGCACAAAGCCAGCAATTTCGGCAGAGGTGGGTAAGTCGATTACAGTGCTCCGGAAAGACAAAAGGTAAAGACGATCTCGGCGGTATTTGAACTCAGAACGTAAAGACGGTTAAAATGCCGTGAGGTATCTTGTCCGGGATGCTAACGATCCTACCAGCTCGTTTGTTCAACAAAGTTAATGTATTGCCACTGAAATATGGTAATAAAAGGATTAATGTAATAGAAATCTTTCTTTCCTGAATGTGCACAGTTGAAATCAGGGTGCGTTTAATATGTCCGTGTGTCCTATATGCCATCACATATGGTACGTACTGGTACGATTGAAAACTTAACAGATGTCAAGGCTTACAATATCATTTTCAAATTTCTCGTAAGAACTCATTGGAGAGTAGATCTTCATATGAGAGATCTTCAGTGGGTCTTTTTTTTTCTCAACGACAACCGTAGTAGTAGTGGTCATTATCCCTGCCATAAGTCTTTATTTCAACACACACCAGCTTAATTTAATTCGTCCTTAGTCAAAAGACACCTGTTGTTATGTCCTGTTATTTGTATTTGTGTAACATTCTCCGTTTTTTTTTCAGTCCTTGTTTTCGTATACATTCGCTGCTTTCTTCCAAGGAATTTAATGCTCTTAGCTTAGTTTTTCCTTGGGGCTGGCCAAATTGGAGCAATCTCGAGTATAACCAGACAAAATTGCAAAGATAATCTGGAACTCGACTGAGGAAAGAAAACTCCGAATGACCTGTCCTTGGTTTCTTTGTATCGTCTGTCTGGATGTTTTGTTGTCCCCTTTTTGTATCACCTAACTGTCTGGATGCTTTGCGTTCTTGTCCCATTTTGTATTTTATATATATATATATAGGGAGTGAGAGAGAGAGAGAGGGGTGGGGGCGGGGGAAGACGGAAGTAGAGATTCAAAGTGATGGAGAAGGTTATTTTTTACGGTTGTCTCTCTTACGTTGAGATATTGGAACTGAATACGCTAACACGATAAGGGAAGGGTCTGAAGGGAACATACATACATATATACATACATAGATAAGTACATACATAAGTACATAAGTATATACTTACGTACATACATACATACATACATACATACATACATACATACATACATATATTTATAGATACATACGAACATCCGTACATACATACATACATACATACATACAGTGAGGATTGCCCCGACGTATACATCAAAGGCATGTCAGAACCAGCAGGTATTCACACCTTAAAAACAAAATAATACTGGTGGAACACTCCAATAAAAACAGCAATTCGGTGCAAACACAACTGACCTGATATTGTTCTGTGGGACAAGGAACAAAAGGTCATACACTATTGTAGAAGTCAGTTGCCCCGCGAGTGTGAATGTACAAGCTAAGGTCCCGGGAGAAAAGAACATTTATGGTGAGTTCATGCAAACTGACAGCTCTTGTACCCTAACCATAAATTCATCATCATCTTTATCGTTATGGTCGTCACCATCATCATCATCATTGTCAATATTTTAACGTCTACTTTTCTATGTTTGCATGGGTCAGACATTATTCGTCAGACGGCCAAATGCTTTTCCTTGCACCGACTATCGCCTGTTTCCAAGCAAGGTAATATTTTCCCATCGCCAGGCAGGTTTTTCACTGAGGACTGGCAAACACCTGTATGACGGCGACGCGCGCTCGCGCGCACACATACTGTGGTTTCATTCGAGTGTTTCCTGATTCTCTATTTTTTCTAATGATTCTTCTTATTCACCGGTTAATTCAAATCAGTGGTCTGCTTTGATTCGCTTGTAATATGGAAATGTAATGAATATGCGTATAAATTATTGATAATTCAAGTATCTACTGCAAATGAATTTTATACATAATTCTGATGAGTTGGCTTTGAAACCTCTCAAATAAATTCTTTTCTACTCAAGGCCCATCATTTTGGCGGAGGAAGGCAGTCAATTAGATCAACTCCAGTAGGCAACTGCTATTTAATTTATCGACCCCGGCAAACTCGACCTCAGCGGAATTTGAACTCAGAACGTAGATAGACGAAATACCGCTAAGCATTTCGCCCGGCGTGCTAACGTTTCTGCCAGCTCGCTGCCTATCTCTAAAATAAATCGTTACATATATTATATTTCCGTCTAACAAATTCATTCATAGTCTGTAGTAGAAGAGAGTTGCCCAAGTTGTCACGCAATGGAATTGAACCCAGAACCATGCGGTTGGGAAGCAAACTTCTTAGTTTCCGTTTATCAAATCTGCTCACAAGGTTTAAGTCGGCCTGAGGGTATAGTAGAAAAAAACAAAAATCCCAAATCACTAAGGTGCCTCGCAGCAAGACAGAACTTGAGACCACGTAGCAAAGAAGCGAATTTCTTAACCACCGAGCCGTGCAAGTACCTAAAGTCTCAGAAAAAAAAATTATCATAGTGTAACTGATTACGTTCTTAGAGGGAAATCATTTACTGACTCTAAGCTTAAGTTTCCGTCCGGTTGTACGCTGTCAGTCTAATAACTTCTACAGACGAATTACGACTGAATATTGAAGCAGCTGTTCAACCAATCAAATTCTTTTATATTCAAATGTCTCTGTGCTATTAAATTACTTGTGTGCTAACAACGTTTCGTTTCGTTGCTGTGATGTACTGTGGAGCATGTCTGTAGGGCTTTTGCAGATAACGCTATGTGTTACTGCGATTGTAAACAATAAGACAATACTATATGTGTGAGGATAGAAAAAGAAAGAAAAGTTGTATTGTATATACGACTCTAAAAAGAGCAGAAACGTGTGTATAACTGTTCTTTCTTCTGTCCGAGCACATATTGTACAGACAGAATTGTTTACTATTGTTGTAACATACGATGTTAGCTTTAAAAAAATCGCAGAAGCAAAAATTGTATATACCACGTTCGACATCTATCTGTTAATGTTTACTCGTTTGTCAGTCGACTGCAGTCACGCTGGGGACATTGCATTGAAGGGTTTCAGTCAGATAAATCGATCCCAGTACTGGTTTTTTTAAATGTCTTTTTCTTTTTAAAGCCTGGTACTTATTTGACAACTGGCGTTGGTTTGTTTATGTCTCCGTAACATAAACAGTTCGGCAAAAGAGACCGACGAAATAAGTACCAGGCTTTAAAAAAGACTTCTGAGTGGATTTGGTAGATGGAAACTGAAAGAAGCCCGTCGTATGTATATATATGTGTGTGTGTGTCTGTGTTTGTCCTCCCACCATCGCTTACAAAAAATAAGTCCTGGGGGTCGATTTTGCTCGCCTAAAGGCTGTGCTCCAGCAAGGCCGCATTTAAATGACTGAAACGAGTAAAACGAGTAAAAGAATAAAATAATATATATTATGTATGTGTGTGTGTGTGTTGTGTGGTAGCGTTCTCTCAACACAGCCAATGTCTCCTACGATGAAACACGTGTTGTATTGAGAAGCAACCGAAACAACATCTTTCACATAATGAATACCAAGAAGATATATGCTCTGAGTTGCTTTTGTTTCTAGTTCCATCGTAAAGCAGCGTAAAGTATCTAGAAACGGAATGCTTTACATCTGTCGCAACACTTTAATTATTTGAGCTCCAATTTCAATTGCTCTATTTTGAATAACAGTATGAAGTGTTCAGTTATTCTTTTACACTTTTATTCCATTACTTGTTTCAATCACCAGACTGAGGCCATACTGGGGCCTTGAAGAATTTCAGTCGAACGAATCGATTCTAGTATTATTTTTTTTAATTTTTTTAACCTGGTACTAGTCTATCGGCTTCTTTATTGCCGAACCGCTAAGTTACGCGGACGTAAACACCGCTTGATTGTTTGTCAAGCGGTGGTGGTGGTGGTGGTGGGACAAATAAATGCGCACACAGACATATACAGACACACACAGACACACACATGCACAAACACGCACAAACACACACGCATACACAGACAGACAGACAGACACACACACACACACACACACACACACACATACATACACACACACACGCACACACACACACACACACAAACACGCACGCACGCACATACACACAAACAAGTTTCTTTCAGTTGTCGTCGTCTACCAAATCCACTCTGAAGGCTTCGATCAGCCCGTAGCTTCTAGTTGAAGACACTTGCTGAAGGTAGGATTGAACCCGGGAACTATGTAGTTGGGAAGCAACCCTTTTGTTTTTATCTTCTGTTGTTTTCTCCTTCTCTTTTTCAGAGTATATAAAAAAAGCTGATTGTTATGACGCCCTGCTCATTTTGTTTTCGAAATATCATAACCATTTAGTGGGAACCGATCCATTTGAAACTAAAAATTGTATTATTCAACAAATAATGTAAAGATAATATCGTATTGGCTCAAGAGCAGTTTTAGACACTAATGTTGATTCCTGAAGATCAAAAGAACGGCAAATATCATATTCTCTTCACATAGACATCGCTATAATATAATTCAAATCTGTTTCCTGCTGTAGGAAAACTTTGTTTGATGAATCTTTTTCATGTTTCCAATCATGATAACTTGGTGCGGACGTGGCTGTGTGATAAGAGTCTTGCTTTCCAATCACAAAGTTCTGCGTTCAGTCCCATTGCGTGACACCGTGGGCAAGTACCTTCTACTATAACCTCGGCCAATCAAAGCCTTGTGAGTGGATTTGGCACTGAAGAACTAATACAAAGATTATGAAGTAGCTTACTCTTTACTCTTTTACTTGTTTCAGTCATTTGACTGCGGCCATGCTGGAGCACCGCCTTTAGTCGAGCAAATCGACCCCAGGACTTATTCTTTTGTAAGCCTAGTACTTATTCTATCGGTCACTTTTTGCCGAACCGCTAGTTTACGGGGACGTAAACACACTAGCATCGGTTGTCAAGCAATGTTGGGGGGACAAACACAGACGCACAAACACACATACAAATATATATATATATATATATATATATATATATATATACGACGGGCTTCTTTCAGTTTCCGTCTACCAAATGCACTCACAAGGCTTTGGTCGGCCCGAGGCTATAGTGGAAGACACTTGCCCAAGGTGCCACGCAGTGGGACTGAACCCGGAACCATGTGGTTGGTAAGCAAGCTACTTGCCACACAGCCACTCCAACGCCTAGCTTGTTCCTTTTTGAAAATAAAAATAAATTAACCTCCAGAAATATAATACCTCATTGTATAATAATCATAAAAGTCGGTGTGTGTGTGTGTGTGTGTAAGGAAAATATTGAGTAAAGGTTGAAAATGCATCAAAATTTTGTTTTGCATTCATATATATTTTCTGTGCAATTAAAACAAATTTAATTTTTTAATATAAGTAAATAGTTGTATTCTATGTGTTTATACGTATGAAAAATAAAAATGTTTAGAAACGCTTTCAGAGAATAAATGTTTTCGTATTATAGTTCAATTGAAAATATATTGGTATACGTTTTTTTTTATTAAGGTGAGTTTGACGTATATAATGTATATAAACATACATAACGTGAGAAGGATGGAAGGAAGAAAGGAAGGAAGGGAACAAAGGGGGGAGTCACATGTTGCGTCGAGTCTTTTGTATAGAAAAAAATGGTTTAGTGTATACATTTTTGTATATGTCTTGCGGCTAAAAGGTTTTCTTTTGGGAATAGGTAAAGAAACAAATGTAACTGACCTGGATCCGGTTTACCGGGTATCAGCTTCGCGATGTTTTGTGTAATCTTTGGCTACTTAAAACCACACACACACAGACAGACAGGCAGACACACACACACACACACACACACACACACACACACACACACACACACACACACACACACACGAGTGTGTGTGTTTATATCTGTATATAAGTGTGAATGTGTGTGTGTGTGTCTGTCGGTCTGTCTGTCGGTTGATACTTGCAGACGCCATGTTGTCTGCAAGTATCAGCCAATCGATTCTACACCCACCGATTGTGACTCTACTTCCACGACGGTTGCACATGTCAATCCCCCATCGCTTCCCAAAAAGCGCTTGATCGCGTACTACATGATATGCTGTAAAAAGTTCTATAGGATTTTGTGAATAATGGACAACTTCTGGCTACCGTGAAATCCTCTACGAATACCCAGATGTTTGAGCTCGGGTAATTGGTGCTTAATGGAAATCTTTCAAATTGAGTGGTATATATATATATATATATATATATATATATATATATATAACCGTCCCACAGCGAGCAAGACTTTGATTAGAAACCAGAGTTGAAGAAAGTACATTGTTCGCTCCAGAATGACTCTATTGAGCAAGAAGCACTTAGCAATGACTGAGTGAATGACCGGTTCCTTACATACAAACACACACAGTCACAAATCTATTGTTAATGAATGGATACATGCCCTCGTTTGGTATATTTTGATACGTCTAACTGATCGGAAATTAATAAGAGCCGTGATCAAGTTTAATGTTAATTTAAATAAACTGAAAGAATGAGGTACTAAAAAGAGAGGCTCTTAAAATATATGGAGGCATTATTGCTATCTTTCTCATAGACTGTAATGAGTCATCGTCTGTCGGTGTGTGCGTGTACGTGTTTGCATATATATATATGTCATGCACACATATGCATATATGTTTATATACATAAAAGCATATGAACATATATATAATTACGTATTATACACACGCGCAAGCACACACACACACACACACACATATATATATACGTGTATATGTAACTATATATGTATATAAATATATGTATGTATATATGTGTGTATAT
>NC_142940.1:8603318-8648318 GCF_046866305.1 Octopus bimaculoides | reverse complement strand
CCTCTCTCTCGGTTGAAACCCGACTTCTTTCTTTGCATGACTGCGTGGTTAAGAAGCACGCTTGGCGACCATATTGTTTCGAGTTTAGTTCCACAGCGCAGCTCCTTGGGCAAATGTCTTCTATCACAGCCGTTGAAAATCCATCGTGTGTGTGCTTGTATATGTATGCCCCTTTCCTCCCCACCATCTGACAGCTGTCGTTGGTTTGTTCATATCCCCATAACTTAGTAGTTCGGCAGAGCAAACCGACAGCATAAGTACAAGACTTAAAAAACAAAACTAAATAAAATATAAGTACTGGGATCGGTTTATTCAACTAAAACGCTTCGTGGTGGTGCCCTAGCATGGCCGTAGTTCAATGAATGAAACTAGCAGAAAACAACAAGGGCTCGTAAACAAACAAACAGGATCTTTGAAATTGAGTAATGACATCAGCAAAAATTCGGCCAATCAAATTACAAGAAACGCACCACAGATTTTCGAGTAATGACGTCATCACAGATTTGATGCGTGTCTTCTGAACGCAAATCTCCACACACAACTCGACGCAGTGTGTGACAAATCCTGTACCTTTTCAATTACGCGTGCAATCCACCCAAACGGATTCTATGCAACTTCTGTTCAACCAGTTTTACACTCAAGGTTTTGGTCGCCATAGAAACTGACATATGCCCAAGATTCCACACAGAGGGGTCGAATCTGAGACCTTATGGCTGCGAAATGAACTTCTTAATGATTTGTCCCTACTGCAATCATCAGATGATGATGGCGACGGAGATGATGATGGTGATGATGATGATGATGATAATGATGGTGATGATGATGATGATGAGGGACCCCTTCGGCGGCGTACACTCAACACTGGCCAATCTAGATTTGCCATTCTCATCTGCTGTGGTCAACACTTTATGGAGACAGAGAGGTTTCCGACCAAATCAGATATGTCTCCACCCTAGTTCTCTCTCTCTCTCTCTCTCTCTCTCTCTCTCTCTCTCCAATCACACTCACCTTGAAATGTGCACGTTGGCTGGGTATTAACTATACCAATCTCACTATTCTGCAGATGGGAGAGAGTGAGAGAAAGAGACAGATAAATATCAAATAGCGAGACAATGAGAGGGAGAGGGAGATACAGGTATTGCCCACCCGCCTCTCCTGCATTTATAGATTCGACTGAAATTACTAGCATTAGTAAAGCCACTAATAGGATACTACGTAATGGTGGTGGTGTGGGTGGTGTTGGTTGGTGGGGCGTACATTGCTTATGATGTAGTATGGTGTAGTGTAAGTGATTTATACTCTTGTGCATAGTGTGGTGTAGTGTGAATATATATTAATTTTATGTGCGTACAGCCATATACATACACACATGCATACATACATATATATATATATATATATATATATATATATATATATATATATATATATATATATATATATATATATATATATATATATGTATGTATGTATGTATGTATGTATTTCATTATTCAGTTTATTTCAAGATTTCTTGCCAATAGAGAAAGAACCGGTTTCTAACCTAGATCCAAGGTTCCTTCATTGGAATTTCAACATCAACAGCAGAGTATGTTTGTATGTATGTATGTATGTATGTATGTATGTATGTATGTATGTATGTATGTATATGTATATATATATATATATATATATATATATATATATATATATATATATATGTATGTACGTATATATATATATATATATATATAATTATGTATATATGTATATATATGTATATATATGCATGTATATATTTAGGCACAAGCGTGTTTGTGTGGTAACAAGCTTGCTTCCCAGTTACGTGGTTCCGGGTTCAGTCCCACTGCATGACACTCTGAGTGTCTTCTACTATAGCCTCAGGCCGACCAAAGCCCTGTGAATGGATTTGGCAGACGGAAACGGAAAGAAGCCTGTTATGTGTGTGTGTGTGTGTGTGTGTGTGTGTGTGTGTAATTATGTATCACAGACAACGAGACAGAGTATATAAGCTCAGGCGGTGAGCTGGTAGAATCGTTAGCATGCCGGTTAAAATACTTAGCGGAATTTCGTCCGACTTTACGTTCTGGGTTCAAATTCCGTCGAGGTTGGACGTTACCTTTCAACATTTCGGAGTCGATAAAATAAGTAACCATTGAGAACTGCAGTCGATGTAGTCGATGAAGCACCCTCCTCTGAAATTGCTGGCCTTGTGCCAAAATTTGAAACCAACGTTTATAAGCTTATGTCGTTTGAGGTAGTTTGAGGGGTTTGGTTGGTGCGGAGGTTTGGAGACAGAAAGTCAGTTACGTCAGCAGGTGCGACGTGTTGTTATGTATGCTTGTGTATAAAATCGTGTGTATGGATCGGTGTATATATGCGTTTGCTTGTATAAGTGTCTGTGCGTGAATGTGTGTATGTGTGTGTGTGTGTGCGTGTGTGCGTGCGTGCGTGCGTGCGTGCTTGTATATATGTATGTGTGCGTATGTGAATATATATATTTGTTCGTATGGGTGCGGGTGTATATATATATATATATATATATATGTCTAAAGCAAAAGTGTGTATATGTGCATGTGTGCGTATGTTTTTGTTTGTGTGTGTGTATGTGTGTGTGTGTGTGCGTGTGCATGTATCTATGTGTGTGTGTGTGTGCGTACGCGTATGTGTGTGAATGTATATAATTTGCGTATGCGTGTGGGCGTATATATATATATGTCTACTTGCGTAAGTGTGTGTGTATATGTGCATGTGTGCGTGTGTGTACGTGTGTGTGTGCGTGCGTGTGCGTGCGTGTGTGCATGTATATATGTATGTGTATATATGCATGTGCGTGTGTGTACGTGTGTGCGTGCATGTGTGCATGTATCTATGTGTGTGTGTGTGCGTACGCGTATGTGTGTGAATGTATATAATTTGCGTATGCGTGTGGGCGTATGTCTACTTGCATAAGTGCGTATATATATACATGGTTGTTATAGCCGACTCTGACGTCAAATGTCATGTGACTATCACCCATCGATACCTCTAAACATCCTACTTCCACAAACCTGCTGTTTCCCTGCTGTCGGATGCAGCGGCATCCTTTATCACCAACAGTCTGTTCTACTGGGATTTCACACGTAAAAATGTCAAGTGGACGGATTTGCACCCACCTCGACGACGAGTTTCCTGGCGTTAGATCAACCAAACTGAGTGTACTCGCTTATCCGGTACACATCCACTTATCTGGTACTCAAATAATCACAACTCTCAAGTAGCCGGCACCAAGGAAAAGTAGGCAGAGGAGATAAAAGAACGAATACGTGTTGTTTATTAGAGTCAAGAGAATTTATGTGAATTTATGTTAATTTATGTTAATTTATGTTAATTGACATTAACAGAAACTTTTAGCTAGATGCAGCATTTTATTTTACAGTATTTACTAGACCTGTACGTTATCTTTTTGATGTTTTATTTTTTTACTTGTTTCAGTCATTAGACTGCGACCAAGCTGGGGCACTACCTTGAAAGGCTTAGTCGAACAAATCAACATTAGTACATGTTTTATTTTTAAAGTCTGGTACTTATTTTATCGGTACCTTTTACCGAACCGCTAGGTTACGGGGACGTAAACACACCAACATTGCTTGAACACAGACACAAATATATATATATATATATATATATATATATATATATCTATATATATATCTATATATACGCATACTCATTCATAGGCAAGCCTCCATACGCGCACATACACACACTCGCTTACACATTCGTACTCACACACTCGACCCCCATTCCCACATATACACACACACACACACACACACCATTCCCACATACACATACGCTTTGCGCACCTTAGTTCGTTGGGTCACCGTTATCGTTATTTTTTATTATTATCTTCCTTTCATTCAGCCTCTTTTTTCGCCCGGTCATCTCGTAATACTGGACCGTTGAACTTAGCACATTTTACTCTTTCTCCGTTTTTTTCATTCTCTCTCGGTTTTTTTGTTTTTTTTTTTACCTCTTAATCCTTTCTTTCGAAGATCCTAGGCTCGAAACGTAAAAGACTTTTCCATTCTTCCCGAAGGTTAAACTAATACACCTGCTTGTTGTTCCTACAGCGGTATTCGTCTTTTGTTTTCCGTTGCATTATTCCTTACCTAACCTAGCTTTACCTGTTGTTGTTGTCTGTTGAATTAAAGTAACCCTCCTCTTGTTTCCCTTATTTATGGTGACAGAGAATAATTTGAGACAAATTCGGCTGTTATTTCTTGTACATCGGACGACCATGTGTAAACCTCGGTGTTGCCACAGACTCTTTCAGTGGTTTCATCAGTTGTAATTGTTCTAATTGTTGCCGTTGTTGATGTCATTGTTATTGTTGTTGTTGTTGTTGTTGTTTTCATCTTCGTCGTTACTGTTGTCATCATCATCATCATCATCATTGATGTCGCCATTTTTGATGTCGTCATCATCATTGTTATCTTCGTCGTTGTCATCGTCGCTGTCATCGTCGTCGTCGTCGTTGTTGCTGTTGTCATCGCCAGATATGCAATCATTGTTCTCATCGTCGTCATCGTTTTTGTCATCGGTGTCATCGTTGTTACTGTCATCGCTGTCATCATCGTCGTAGTCGTTGCTGCTGTCATCGACAGCGTTGTTAATGTTGTTGCGTCGTTGTTGTCATCGATGCCGTTGTCATTGGCGCCGTCATCATCATCGTCATCATTGCTTTTGCTGTTTACCCCCTCCCCCCACCTATAAGCTCTAAATGAATAAACTTCTGATCAAATGTGCTCAGATCCTGACCACCACGCCTCACTTACTGTTACCCTACTTGTACTTACGTATTTGAAATAGTTGAATGTAGTTTATATGAATGGATTTACGAGATAAACTACCTAGTATTGGATACTAAAATAAAATAAAAATAAATATAAAAAATAATAACAAAATATAAATAAAAATAAAAAATAAAAATCATCCATCGTTAGATAAGGTTGATATGGCTACGACATTTTAATCGATCGCAGTGCTTAGCTTCTCGTTTTCTTCATCGATCTAAGAAGGATAAAACATAAAGGTTATCATAGCTGATGTGAACTTAGAACGTAAGACTGGCGCATCGAAATACTGCATACTATTCTGTCCGGCGCTCCACCACCTTCGGAACTGCTATTAATGAATTCTCATTTAGGCCCAGGGTCAGAACTTTAGGGTCAGACTAATCGATTAGATTGACTCCAGTATGCAACTGGTACTAAATTTATCGACCTCGAAAGGTTGAAAGGCAAAGTCGACCTCGGCGGAATTTGAACTCAGAACGTAAAGACAGATGAAATACCGCTCAGCATTTTGCCCTGTGTGCTAACGCTTCATGCCAGCTAACCGCGTTGATCGAGCGAATATATTGTCAAACGCAAAGGCGGCGAGCTGCCAGAAGCGTTAGCAGGCCGGGCGAAATGCTTAGCGTTATTTCGTCTGTCTTTACGTTTCCAGTTCAAATTCCGCTGAGGTATACTTTGCTTTTCATCCTTTCGGGGTCGATTAAATAAGTACCATTTGCGCACTGGGGTGGATGTAATCGCCTTAATCCCTTTGTCTGCCCTTGTTTGTCCCTTCTATGTTTAGCCCCTTGTGGGCAATAAAGAAATTTATATCGTCAAACGCATTCCAGTCAACCATGTTTTTTTTCTCCCTCTTTTTGGATATTGTGGACTATATAATCGAGCGTGGTTGCTATTTCTAGTTCGTTGATCGACAATTCATAATTCTCTAGTAGTAGTAGTAGTAGTAGTAGTAGTAGTAGTAACTGAAGCAGTAGCAGCAGCAGCAGAAGTAGCAGTAGTAGTAGTAGTAGTAGTAGTAGGTGTTGTTTATCTGTAGGTCAGTGTTGACAAAACAAAGCTGTGACGTAAGATATCCACCGAGTGATTTGTAATTGCTGTTGTTGTTTTTGTTGCAGTTGCTGTTGCATTTATTGTTGTAGCTGTTGTTGTTGTTGTTGTTGTCTGGGTTGTTGCTTTTACAGTTGTAAATGCACACAGTTTGTTAGAGTAGATTCGGTTAAAATATAAATTTACATTGGTGCACAGCTGACAATTTGTTATTGGACGAATATAATCGATCGATCGATTCTAATACAAAACTGGCCTATTGGTAATTACGTTACCGACAGCAGCAACTGATCTAAATAGAAAGTCTAGGGGGTAGAAAAAACTCACTTCAGAAATGGGAGAGATGGGTGAGTTGTTAGGGATGTTGGATATAATGTTCCATGGCATTTGTTATAAGTTTCTTATTTCAAATCCCGCTGAGGTCGACTTTGCCTTTCAGCACTTTCAGGGTCGATAAAATAAGTACCAGTTGAACAATGAGGTCGATATAATCGCCTCATCCCCATCTCCCTCAAGCTACACTTGCGGAAAAAAAAAATTAAAATAATTATTTCTACTACAAGGACAAAGCTTGGCATCTAATCAACTCCGAAAGGATGGAAGATAAAGCCAGCTTCGACGGAAATTGAAGTCCAGCGTGCTATCGATACTGTGAGATCGTCGCCGACCTCTTCATTGTTAAGAAAACGAAATAGAGATTATTTCCATGTCTTTCTTCGCCATTTATGTTTGGACAATGTGTGAAACCACATTTGAAGTGTGAAACCATCTTGATTCTTATGAAACATGGTAATTTGACCTAGCCCTTTTCTCCAGCCTTCACAAACCCATAAATTATCCCACTTCTCCTTAGGAAAATCACTGCCTCAGACATAAATTTCTATAAGGCCAAGGAGACAGGACGAGTGGTGGTGGTGGTGGGGGGAAAGGGACGGAGATTTTGATACGTCCAGACAAACCGTCTTGTTTGAATGCTTACAACTGAGTGTATACCTGAGATCTATGTGGTGGTGGTGATGGCGGTGGTTGCAACGGTGGTGGTGGTGGTAGATGTGACAGAGGTGGGGGTAGTGATGGCAGCGGCGAGGGCAGAGGTGGTCGCGGTGGTAGTGGTGATGACAGCAGTGAGAGCAGTGGTGGCGGCGGCGGCGAGGGCTGTGGTGGTGGTGGCGGTGGTGTTAACCGTAGCAAGGAATGAAGAAAACCACTCCTGTACAGTCCATACGATAGGATTCCTTACCATTTTATCTGCGTCGAGTCGACCCAGATCTAACGCAGCAGACAATAACAGTAACCAGGGGTGGTGCACGCAGGAGCGAACCAGGAATCACGTGATCGAGAGGTGAACTTGTTTGTTGTTTGTAAACATTTGTTCTCTTTTCTTTTTATCTATTTCTCGAAAACGACCTCATTTTAAACATTTTACATGTCCCAGTGCAAAAGAAAACAAAGGAAAGAAAAAAAAAAAAAGTAAAGCGTTTGAAAGCGTGAATTCAATGGACAATGAGAAAAAAAAAATTTTTTTTAGCAACTCGTTCGGGAAAATTTTCGTGTAAAAATATTTCTTACACAATAAAAGACGTGAACATAATGGAGATTACAAAACACAACAGTTGAATTGTTAGATAAATTTATTTTATTTTTTAAACTTTTCTCCGTGGTACACCATTGTCATATGTCTTAAAAGAGGTAAAATTTATTCAAATTTCAAAAGCGATGAACAGAAATTGTAGAGGAAGAGCAGAACTACAAAAAAAAAAAGGAAGTAAAAAAAAAACGCAGCATAAAGCATTATAGTAAAAATGTTTTTTGGTGGCAGGGTTCATTCAAATAACATTGGAAAGTATTAAAATAAAAGGGGGGGGGGTATATATATATATATATACTCGGCAGAAACGTTAGCACACCGGGCGAAATGCGTAGTGGTATTTCGTCTGCCGTTACGTTCTGAGTTCAAATTCCACGGAGGTCGACTTTGCCTTTCATCCTTTCGGGGTCGATTAAATTAGTACCACTTAATCACTGGGGTCGATGTAATCGACGTGATACCCCTGTCTGTCCTTGTTTGTCCCCTCTATGTTTAGCCCCCTGTGGACAATAAAGAAATTAATATATGCACGACACAAACGCAAATATTCATACATACACAAGAGTGTGTGCGCACACACAGACAGGCGTGATATCAGACGATTAAAGAACTATGATATTGTCCGACTGAACATTTGAAGACTACAACTTAGAGCGTTTACATGTAGAATAGAGAATAAAACTATCAAATTTCACAGAATACAGTAAATCACTGACTATGGCTTGGTTCAAGCTGTGCTGCAGATAATATGATCGATTATCATGGTTACCCAATATCGTCTTTCTTTTTTTTCTATTTCGCATTTATCGATCTTGAAATCAGCTCTCAATTTGTGGTCAGAAACTGGATCAGCGACTGTAGTAGTTCTCGCACGTTCTCTCTTTTATAGATGCACTTACACAAGCCTCTGTGTGTTTGTGTGTGTGTGTGTGTGTGTGTGTGTGTGTGTGTGTGTGTGTCTATTCCTCTCTCAGGTAACGAAGGAATAGAATTTTGCAAAAAGAAATCTTTGTATTCGGTTGTTGAACGAGGAAAATCAGTGCTCCAGAACAAAACCCTATGCACCAATGCTCTCACTATCTCTCCCGTCCCACACAAAGACTGCTTCAAATACCCAGGCATTGGTAAAATATATCATACAGAGATACTGTGGCCCGAGAATATTACACCAGATTTTGAAAAATATAAGGAATTCTCCTTATGCAACAAATCAATATCCCACAGTGCATCTATAATTTTTGGCACGACGCCGAGGGTTCCAGTTGATCCGATCAACGGAAGTGCCTGCTCGTGAAATTAACGTGCAAGTGGCTGAGCACTCCACAGACACGTGTACCCTTAACGTAGTTCTCGGGGATATTCAGCATGACACAGTGTGACAAGGCTGACCCTTTGAATTACAGGCACAACAGAAACAGGAAGTAAGAGTGAGAGAAAGTTGTGGTGGAAGAGTACAGCAGGGTTCTCCACCATCCCCTGCCGGAGCCTCGTGGAGCTTTTAGGTGTTTTCGCTCAATAAACACTCACAACGCCCGGTCTGGGAATCGAAACCGCGATCCTATGACCGCGAGTCCGCTGCCAAACCACTGGGCCATTGTGCCTCTACTACTCAGAACTTAAAGACGTACGTTGCTGAACATTTTGTCCGGCATGCTAAAGATTCTGCCAGCTCGAACGCATTATACAAAAGAAACAAATAATTATTTCTACTCTAGGCACAAGGCCTGAAATTTTTGGGGAGGGACAAGAAAATAATAACTATAAAAATGAAAAAAGGTCGGGTCAAAAATTTAAGCGGAATTTCCGTTCTTTGCGATTTGTAGCTTCCGTTGCAAATTTTTGCCAACGAAGCTGAAATCCTCTCAACAGTAAACAACCTTAACCTCAGCAATGTTAGAGATACTTTTGCTGTTGGCTAGACATATCTATACGATCTAGTGAATATACGTATACAGCTCTCAACATATTTCCCTTTTATTACATAGCTTCCATCACTGTATTAATTTTTCTTTTGTTTACTGTTTGAAAACATATTTTGAAACAAGACGGGAGTGGAGTAATCTTTTCATTGTCTTTTTTTTTTTTAATCTTTCTACTCTTTTACTTTCTCTTCGGGCATTGTACAGCCCTTACATGGGTTTAGTCGAACAAATTAACCCCAGTGCTTATTTTAGTTTATTGTTTTTGCTTTTGTTAAAGTTCTCTCCTTGTTCTAGCGTTCTCTTTTGCCGAACCACTAAAGTATGGGGATGTAAACAAACCAACAGCGGTTGTCAAGATGTGGTAAGGATAGAAAAAGTCGAAGTCTGCCTTCGACTTTTTCTATCCTAAAGGTTTTTTCAACCCAGTTATTTAAATGCTTTATTTATAGCTCTATGTGTGTGATTCGAGGTATTCCAAAAAACAATATATATATATATATATATACATATATATATATATGTATATGTATATATATATATATATATATATATATATATATATATATATGTATATGTATATATGTATATATATATATATATATATGTATATATATATATGTATGTATATACATATATTCATGTATATATACATATATATGTATATATGTATATGTATCTATGCTTGTCCTCCAAAACCGATTGACAACCGGTGTTCGTACAATTATGTTCCCGTAAATTAGCGTTTCGGCAAAAGAGTTCGATACAATAAGTTTAAAGCTTTAAAGAAAATTAAGTACTGGGGGTCGATTCATTCCACTAAAAATTCTTCAAGGCGGTGCCCCAGCATGGCCGCAGTCTAATGACTGAAGCAAGTAAAAGATAGAAGATATACGAATGTATTTTGTGATAAGAAATTCAATTACCTAAACATCTGCAAACGATGGCATTCCTATCCGTATCCTGTAATCGTTGTTTTGACCACGTTTTATCCTACTCCATAAAAAGAAAAAAGCAAATAGAAAATATTAAAAAAAACAAACAATTAAGATAAAATATAAATAAATAAATCAAAAGCTAAAATGTCAAGTTCTTCCACTGCAATATATTTTAGGTATTTCCCGTTTTTTTTTCACATTCCTTCCTTTCACGGCTTCGTAGATTCCGTTGACACTTGATTTCAATGAGATCATCGTCAGTTAAGTCTTTTGATTGCGAAGCCATTAACATGATGATGTTTCCCTGAATCAACATCTTTAAAACAAGCAAAGCTGTGTGGTTGAGAAGTTTGCTTTGCAAACCATACGGTTTCAGGTTCAGTCCTGCTGCGCTGCACCTTGGGCAAGTGTCTCCACTATGGCCTCGGGGCTGACCAATGCTTTGTGGTTGACGGAAATAACACACTTGAAAGAGAAAAAAAAATCATAGTAATAAGTCATGGAGTCGATTTGTTTGACTAAACCTTTGAAGCCGGTGCCTGAAAAGCAAGTAAAAGGTTAAAAAAAACCCCCCAAAAGCCTATTACGCCCCACGTAACACAAAACGCAATGTTACACCAAAAACGATATGCTTGGTACAAAGGCAGCGAGCTGGCGGAAACGTTAGCACGCCTGGCGAAATGCTTAGCGGTATTTCGTCTGTCTTTACATTCTGAGTTCAAATTCCGCCGAGGTCGACTTTGCCTTTCATCCTTTCGAAATCGATAAATTAAATACCAGTTTCTAACTGGGGTCGATCTAATTGACTGGTCTCCGTCCCCCAAAATTTCTGGCCTTGTGCTTAGAGTAGAAAAGTATATCCTTTGTACAGATTAAGGAGCTACAGCTACATTCGAAGGTTATTATTTTGGAATATTGGATAGGTTCTTTCAGATAGGTAATGGAAGTTATAACTGGATGTCACTTTCAGAAATTTTTGGCAAATAATTAACATCGAATAATCAGTTACAAACCTCCTCAAGAAGTGACAGATAGCTAGTATCTGAGAACAGTCTAGAAAAACATTAACCTGAAATACTTCAATGACTTCTATGGCATCAAAAAATTAAAAGAATTCGATCAATAAATTCACTCACTAGGCGTTGGTCGGCCAAGGGCTAAAGAATATGACACTTGCCCAAGATTCCACGCAGTGTGACTGAACCCGCAATCACGTGATTGCAAAGCGAGCTTCTTAACTACACATCATATGCAGTTCTGTTCATAATATTATTGGCCTGAATTGGTATTCGTTGCTAATTACAATCTCGAAACCGTATATTATTAATAATTCTCTTTTCCTTAATCTCAAACATTATTTGGACCTTAATTTCTACCGCATTGCATATTTAATGATATTGTTCTTTCCTTACATTGGTTCCCGTACACATTTGTATTGCTCCAAACAGTTTGCATCGTAGACTCAATAAAATCTCTCTCTCTTCAGATCTTAGCTTTGTTTTCACCATGATCAAACTTTTTAATAATTTCAACTTTAACGTCTAGAGTAATAATCTTCCTTTTCATTTTATTAATTTCTACAGTTCTTCATATCGACATGGTTAGGTGGTGGTGGTGGTGGTGGTGGGGGTAATATTTTAAGCTTCAAAAGAATGTGATAAATTTGTAAGGTAAGTAAACGGTCCATTCTCACTGGTGGCCTGCCAGAAACTAAGATGTAGTAACAAAGGTTGGGGAAACGATGTCGCCCCAGCTGGTCATTTGCAGCTGTTCACACTCAAAGCGTGATAATAAAAGCACAGCGAACATAAACACCTCGGTAAGGTGAAATTTTATTGTCTAAAACTTTTTAATGTGAATCTATTTTCTAAAACTCTTTAATTTTTTTTTTGTTAGGTTAAAATCTCAGCTTGTAGTAACTTTTAGCGATTGTTTCGTATTTCTTAGCAATATTATCGAGCATCAGGTAGTAATATTCATCGCTGTCTGGTTAAGGCTATGAAATTAACCAAGGTGTAACGTGAGCGTTAGTGAAGTGGATGTTGATGTAATCATGCAAGCACATTGTTGTTGGCACTCCGTCGCTTACGACGTCGAGAGTTCCAGTTGATTTGATCATCGGAACAGCCTGCTCGTGAAATTAACGTGCAAGTGGCTGAGCACTCCACAGACACGTGTACCCTTAACGTAGTTCTCGGAGAGATTCAGCGTGACACAGTGTGATAAGGCTGACCCTTTGAATTACAGGCACAACAGAAACAGGAAGTAAGAGTGAGAGAAAGTTGTGGTGGAAGAGTACAGCAGGGTTCGCCACCATCCCCTGCCGGAGCC
The DNA here is from genome assembly GCF_046866305.1 of Octopus bimaculoides. Lineage (NCBI taxonomy): Eukaryota > Metazoa > Mollusca > Cephalopoda > Octopoda > Octopodidae > Octopus > Octopus bimaculoides. Next base: position 8,635,651 of record NC_142940.1, on the reverse strand, counting down.
TCGTGGAGCTTTAGGTGTTTTCGCTCAATAAACACTCACAACGCCCGGTCTGAGAATCGAAACCGCGATCCTATGACCGCGAGTCCGCTGTCCTAACCACTGGGCCATTGTGCGCCTCCACTCAGCTTGTAGTAACTCTTAGCGATTATCGACCATCAGGTAGTTATAGTCATCGCTGTCTGGTTAAGGCTATGGAATTAACCAAGGTGTAACGTTAGCGTTAGTGAAATGGATGTTGATGTAATCATGCAAGCACACAAACTATATTATTTGATAAAGCGTCAGAAAAAAATCCAAGAAATCCCAATTCACGAATCTGTTCGATATTTTAATGAACTCATATGACAGCGTTGATATATGCAATGAAATCGCTTTGAATACTCACTAATTCTAGCATCGGGTTCAACCGAAACAACGGATTAAGCCTAGCCGTATCATACAACAGCAGACAAAACATTAGACAAAAAAATCTCATAGTTACTTTAAACAAGCAAGGAATGAAGTTAATGTATGTACGAACTTACATACATACATACATGCCTTCACGTGCATGAATATATTCCATCCCACTTGAAAATAGTATCACCACCACTCTAGCTTTGCCTCTTAGACACCCGCGTGCTTTCATCCCAGGAAGCCACGTATACACTTGATATTTATTACTTTCTCTTATTTACTGCCGCAGACACACATTCCCTCTTCTCACACACTTGATAGTGTTTTTCTTTCAAACTTCTTGGAGTACATATGCACGCACACATACAGAGACACAGACACACACGCGCGCGAACACACATACGCATGCTCACATACACATACATACATATATGTATGTGCAGTTTCACGTGGTTGCTGGTCATGCCACTCCGGTTTGTCACGAGGCTGTATTCACGAAAACTCGGAAAATGGTACTTGTGTTGTGTAAGCGTTTATCTCTTATAATCCAACGACCTACGTACGTTATTGCAACCTTGTTTATCGTCCTGTCTCCTGAAAGTCCTGAGGTGATGGAAGAGGAACGACGTATGCGGACCTAACCAGTTAGAAGCGCACTGCGAATTACAGCATTCGTCTGTCACCTATGCTTCGAACGACGCAAATTTGCAACGAGACTAAATTGTCATCTGGAAGGTCATGGACAGAGAGTCGAAAATGGCATCGGCAACGAGGAAGCTAGAGAAGACGGCAATCATCTGTGAAGATGGAGCAATCAGCATATGTGTATGAACGTACAGATGTATATATCTACATATACATATATATATATACATATTCCTGTATTTATTTATATTCGTGTATATATATATATATATATATATATATATATATATATATATATATATATATATATATATATATATATATATATATATATATATATATATATATATATATATATATATGTATATATGTGTATATATATATATATATATATATATATATATATATATATATACATATATGTATATATATATTCATATATATAAACATACACACACATTTATATACATACATAAATATATACATACACGTAGTCATATATATGTATATATATATCTTTAATCATTTCTAGGTCGTTTGAACAATCAAGGCTCGGCTCATACTGGAAAGACTGCTACAGCGCGATATGAGCATAAAGTACAAACCCAAATCTTCCCATAAATCCACCTCCCCACCAACCTCTTCATTTCACGGTTACACCCTCAATCTAACAAGGGTTTCCTATTGAAAAATAAAACCATCGTTTCTTAAAATAACTTTTTACAAAAGCAACTGAAAAGGGAACTGAAGTTCTACGCCCTAGAGAGAAGGCGTGGAAGATATGCAGTGATATGGAAGATTCTGAAAGCTATAGGAACCACCGAACTGGGTGGTATCGCATAGTACCAGAGATCCCGTTTTCTCTATCTCGAATAAGTACCCAGTACTGTAATAGCTTGGGTTTCAAGGATCGAAGACTATTTAACATTCTGCCTAGCAATCTCAGAGATTTGCGAGGTGTAGATGTGGAGTTCTTCAAAAAATGTCTGGACGAATATTTATCTGATATACTAGATGAATCCGTATCGCGCAGGAGACACAAATAAGAGCAGCTTCGCCCAACTCGCTATTTCACCAGAAACTGCACAGAAAAGGAACTCAATTTCACGGAAAGACGGTGCTCCAGGATGACCTCAGGCTCTGGCTGAAAAAAGTACACAATTAAAGATAAAAGCTAAGCAATAAAATTCCTATCGTGACCATCCCTAAAAGATATCAAAAAGCGAGGGCTTGAAATTCCACGCGTTAGTATTTACTGTAACAATTCTTTATTGTTTGTTCCTCATTTCTTCAAACAACAGTCGTTCTCTTATTCATATATATCCAGAGTACATCAAGAAGCCTAATTTTTTTATTTATTTATTCCAAGACAAAATCTTTTATAACAAATATTAAATTCTTCAAAACCATCTGGCTGCCAGAAGTGTGGAATATTTTAACGTTGAATGTGTTTTTTTTTTTTTATTACTTTCATTGGTAACTTAAGTGGTGTGTTTGGGTTTATGCTGATCATTGTGATTCTATACGCATGTCTTCAGTGTGTGTGTGTGTGTGTGTGTGTGTGTGTGTGTGTGTGTGTGTGTGTGTGTGTGTGTGTGTGTGTGTATGTCTACATACACGCACTGAAACATAGACACAAAAAACACACATTTATAAATATGTATTATTATGCATATACATGTCAATGTATATACATGCACATATATATGTGTGTGAGTATGTATGATTATATATATATGTAGACGTGTATACACACACACACACACACACACACACACACACACATATATATATATATATATATATATATATATATATATATATATATATACATATATATATACAGGTACTGCATGAAGACATTCGGTATACCTCATACAAGATGAGAAAGGGTCAATTTTTATCCCAAGCCATCAAGGACAAGAGGAAAGGCTGTGCTACGAAGCTTTTCAACAAACTCAAGCATCCCCTCCAACCGAACATGTTCTGGTTTTTCTCAGACGAGAAAGTTTTCTGCCAGGATCAGATGGTGAATACACAAGACAACCGTTGGCTTGCCATGCCCTCAAAACATGTACTGAGAGTGATAAAAATCAAACATCCAGTCAACATGTGGTGTTTGGAGTGATCACTAGTGATGGTGATGTTATGCCGCCATTCTTCTACCCACACCGCCTCAGACTCAACATGAAAGCCTACGTCAAGTGCATGGAGGAGATAGTGTTGCCCTGGGTCAAGAGGGTGGCTGCTGGAAGACCCTATGTCTGGCAACAGGACTCTGCACCGTGCCACACAAGCAGGAGAACCCAGTCCTGGCTGTCAGACAATTTCTACGACAACATCACTCCTAAAATCAGACCACCTAACTCCCCAGACTGCAACCCCCTTGATTATTATGTGTGGGGCGCAGTTGAGTGAGAGACCAACAAAACTCCTTGTAACATCAAAGATGAACTGAATGCACCTATTATGGCAGCATTCACCAACTTAAACAAGGAGACTGTCCAGAAGAGTTGCAGGAGACTTCGAAGTCATCTGGAGGCCGTGGTCAAAGCCAATGACCATTTCATTGGATAAATTTATTTTTTAGTATTTCGAGATATTTTCATGTAATTTTGGTAAATATATCTGTTAAAATGAGATGTCAGTGTTATTTTCATTTTTGCGTAATTTAGACGATAATTTATTCACCGCATTCTGTATATATGTATATACATACACACATATACATATATGCGTGTATACGTAGAAGTGTATATATGTATGAGGATGTGTATATATATATGTATAGGCATTTATATATATATGCGTGTATATATATATATATATATATATATATATATATATACGTATATGTATTTTTTGCATATATATTTATATTTGTATATATAATTTTTAATGTATACACATACACAGACACATACACAGACAAACCGACACATATTCACACGCATAAGTTCACAAGGACGTTCTTATAAATAACAAGCTGTTAACAATTAAGGCTATCGACAATAATTAGACGTAGCTGTTTCCCTTCTGCCCACGTCCCATGGGACGGAACGGAACAGGAATGGAAACGGTGAGCTAGAATATGACAGAGTGAAGTCTTTGCGCAGCTATGTCTTCCAGATTATTATTTTTTTGGGGTGGTGGTGGTGGTGGTGGTGGTGGTGGGGGATTACTTTACAGACTTTTTATAGACATCCATGAAATCCGCATCATGGGTCGGGTTATTCTGCAAGACTGGCTCCCGTAGATAGAGCTCCTGGCTATGTTCAACGTGTATGTATGTATGTATGTGAGTTAATGTGTGTGTGTGTGTGTGTGTTTGATTATGTGCGTGTGTATATGTATGTGTATGGCCACAACCTTAATGCTGAAACGTGTAAATGCGTAAAAGAGAATATATATATATTTCTCATGAACGGTCACGTGTAACTTAGTAACAATTTATGAAAATTTTTTTTCAGCTTTAATAAAATATCTATTACCTACTACTCTACCTTTGATATTCGGGTACTATTTTTTCACCTTGTTTTGCATTATGCGCTTACTTGCGTGTATAGACATACGTACACATACATACATACATACGTATATCTATCTATCTATCTATCTATCTATCTATCTATCTATCTATCTATCTATCTATCTATCTATCTATCTATCTATCTATCTATCCAGATAGATAGCTAGCTAGCTAGATAGATAGATTGATATGTATATATATCTTTGTTTGCTTTTAAGATCGGTTATAATATGAACAATTTTACATTTAATCCGATGAGTCACTCGATACTTTTGGAGAGTACAAATTTATTAGCCTTAAACAAGAATATTATAGATAGTGACTTCAAAGTTTCACCCAGTTAAACTATCATTGAACTGTCAACAATATATATATATATGTATATATATATATATATAATAAATAAATGAATAAATATATGAAATATAAATAAGAAATAAATATAACCACAAATACATAATCTTTACGAGGAAAGACAGGGAAAGGGGCGAAAGAAAAATTAAGTTACATATAAAAAGCAAAAACGGGCATTTTGTCGGTTACGTCGACAAGGGTTCCACTTGATCCAATCAACGGAACAGCCTGCACGTGAAATTAACGTACAAGTGGCTGAGTATTCCACAGACACGTGTACCCTCAATGTAGTTCTCAGGGAGATTCAGTGTAGCACAGAGTGTGACAAGGCTGGCCCTTTGGAATTCAGGTACTACTCATTTTTGCCAGCTGACTGGATTGGAGCAACGTGAAATACAGTATCTTGCTCAAGGGCACAACGCACCGCCGGAAATCGAACCCACGTCCTTACGATGGTGAGCCGAATACCTTAGCCACCAACCCACATACATTCGCATAAGTGACATAATAATCAGCGATCAGATCGTACCTGGGCTGGTTATGAATTACGTATATATATATAGGTGTATATATATATTTGTATTTATTATATGTAAGTATGTATGCATGTATGTATGTATGTATGTATGTATGTATGTATGTATGTGTGTATGTACGTACGTATGCATTATGTATGTATGTATGTATGTATGTATGTATGTATGTATGTATGTATGCGGTTATGTATGTAAATGTTTCATTTATCTCTTTATCCTACCCGGAAATGATAACGACAACAGTAGCAGTAGCAACAACAACAATAGCAAAAACATACCCAACAACAATAAAAACAATACCAAGAACAACAACAACACTCATTACTAAGTACAGTACTAAAAATAACTTCAATACTAAAGAATTCTCTGGAGCCATTTTGGAGCAACAATGTACATGTGTGTCTGGGTGTATACATAAATGTGCGAGCGCGTGTGTGTGTCCTGATGTATATGTGAGTATACTTATGCAAAAACATACACAAACACATAAGTATACACACACACACACACACACACACACACACACACACACACACACACACACACACACACACACACACACACACATATATATATATATAGAGAGAGAGAGATATATACATATATATATATATATATATATATATATATATATATATATATATATATATACACACATATATATATATATATATATATATATATATATATATATATAAACACACATGTATACAAACACACACACACACACACACACATAGACATGTGTGTATGTAATGTATGAGTGTATATAGAACCTTTGTGTATGTGTTGATATACTCACACAAACGTACGCATACACAATGACAAATATTGACGTAAATATATGACCATATACCCGTGTGCGCGCGCACGCATAGTTGAAACTATTTGTAACAAATGTTTGCAACAGGAAGTTTACAAACATTTAACTGTTATAGTTAAAACCGAAAATAAATATGACATAAATAGAAGAAATATATGAGAAAGAAAAAAAAACAGGTAGACAAACAGACAGACAAGTAGGTAGATAAATAGATAGATAGATAGATAATGTGTATATATATATATATATATATATTCGGTTAAAATGTCTTACGGTTAAGCTGGTTCCTATGTATTTCCCTGAAGAGTAGATTACATCCTTATCAACATCACCTATTCCTTCGGAAGGTACAATTTGTAATCTTCGAAACATATGTTGGAAATAAAAGAATTCATTTAACATATGCGTTTTACTCCATTTACTAAATTTGTATATATATATATATATATATATATATATATATATATATATATACATAGAGAGAGAGATAAAGAGTGGAAAAGTCGAGGAAAGACAAACTGATTGGTTGAGTTTTAGATATATAGATAGATAGATAGATGGATAGATATAGGTAGATAGCTAGATCAGATAGCGAACTAGTTAAGTACTATGGCGCCGACAACGAAAGCTTGCTTGTCATTCAAGTGTTTATGACGACGACAACGAGGCTATATCAACTATGATAATGGTCATAATAATGTCGATAATGTTGACAAAATAAAAGATGGAAAAGAAGAAAAACCCTAAGACTACCCGAGAGTATTTTAGCAGCATTAATAGCGTCCCCTTCGCACCAATATAAATATTTACATTAAAACTATCCTTCCAATATACTTCTGTACAAGGAGGGCTTGTTGTAAATTCTTTTATAGAATCTTACTAATATAAACACGTGACAAGGGGAAGTAATTATGATGATCCGGATACATATTAAGATTTCCTTTCTCTTCTTTCGTTTTCCTATTTAATATAAAAAAATGATACAATGTATATACAAGTGTGAATATGTATGTATGTATGCATGTATGAATGTATGTATGTATGTATGTATGTATGTATGTATGTATGTATGTATGAATGTATGTATGTATGTATGTATGTATGTATGAATGTATGTATGTATACACACACACATCATATATATATATATATATATATTTATATATATATATATACACAAATGTGTAGATTTATACATATATAAATGTATATAAATATATATACAAATGTGTAGATTTATACATGTATAAATGTAAAGAGTCACACACACACACACACACACACACACACGCATATATATATATATAATGTATGAACATATAATATACATATATGTATATATATATATATATATATATATATATATATATATATATATATATAATATACAACATATATATGAATTTATACATGTTTATATGATATACACGCTAGTGAGTGTGCGCGCGCACGTGTGTGTGTATCCACATACGCATTTGGGTGAATATATATATATATATATATATATATATATATATATATATTTACTATATCTAAGTTTTCTCATTGGCAATCGGCCATCGTTTTGAAAAATGGTGGGAGAAATAATTGTAGATTAGATCAACTTCAGTACATGTCTGGTATTTATCTCATTGACTCCGCTCACCCTCTCCCACCCCTCTACCCCCTTGCATACCACCCCACCCCATCCCACCACCCATCCCTCTCCCCCGCAGGGATAAAAGTCAGACTGTCGTCTCATCAAAAGATGTTTTGAATTCAAAATATCGAGGGACTAGATACGCACGCACGCACTCACACACACATACACGCATGCACGCCCCCCCCCCACGCACACACACCCACAAACATCTCGCATCATTAGATTACCATCTCGGATTACGTCGTTTCTTCACCCTTGATTAAATACGCACGCACGCGTGGGCGCACATACACACATACACACCCTAACAAACACATGCATATATATGTGTGTATGTAAATATATATATATATATATATATATATATATATATATATATATATATGTATATATATATATATCTATATATATATATATATATATATATATATATATATATATATATATATATATATACATATAGGATAAATATATACATGCATACTCTCATATCTATCTATCTATCTATCTATCTATCTATCTATCTATCTATCTATCTATCTATTTGTGTGTGTGTGCATATATATACATACATACATATATATATATATATATATATATATATATATATATATATATATATATATATACATATAGGATAAATATATACATGTATACTCTCATATCTATCTATCTATCTATCTATTTGTGTGTGTGCATATATATACATATATATACATACATATATATATATATATATATATATATATATGTATGTATGGATTTATATACATATGCATTTATATACATGTATATGTGTTTTTGTTCGGACCGGGCGGTCTGCGAGCAGATATCAGTCACTCACTAACATTGACTGTTCCATTATAAAGTTACAGCTATCTGATCTGCTCAGAGTTATCTCTCTTCGTTATTTCTTACTGAGGAAGGTGGTAAGGAGCCAGGAATGCGTCTTGGAATCCGATCGAGGGCGGCACTGAGCAGTTTTGACATCTTTTACTATTTGTCAGTTATTTTTAGCCATCAATGTTGAGCCATTGGCGTCTAGTAAAGAAATTTGACGCTCTACTTCCTCGTAATGGTCAGTGACAGGCTGTGGGGCGATTTCTACTGTAGTAGACAAGGAGAAGTATTTGAAAATATACAGCCGCTAGGGGACTAACAATTATTTTAAGTTAAAGTATCAAGGTCGATAAATGTCTGCCCTTGACCATTAGTAGCATATCAAATTTCGTTACTGGATGTTAATATTAAACCCATGATGCGAGCTAACAATGGTTTAAGGTTCATGAAAAAAAAAAAAGAAGAAAAACAAACGAAAGAAAGGTGACCTAATTCTCTATTAATTCCTCACTGACCAAATTCCTTCCTTTCCTTTTCTCTGGCCGTTGGTTTGTTGCAGCTCTGAACAAGGTATCTTAGGGTGGCGGAACCCTGTATTTTCAGTCGATCAATCGATCGCCTGAGGAGATAAAAACATGAACACACCCAAATGTATATCTGAAACAGCTTCAAGGCTACAATAAAGAAATTAATGTATATAACCCATTATTTCTGTCTGTCTGTCTGTCTGGCTTTGTCTGTCTGGCTTTGTCTGTCTGGCTTTGTCTGTCTGGCTTTGTCTGTCTGGCTTTGTCTGTCTGGCTTTGTCTGTCTGGCTTTGTCTGTCTGGCTTTGTCTGTCTGGCTTTGTCTGTCTGGCTTTGTCTGTCTGTCGCTCTCTCTCTCTCTCTCTCTCTCTCTCTCTCTCTCTCTCTTTCTCTCTGTGTGTATATATATATATATATATATATATATGGTTGGGAGACAAGCTTCTTACCACACAGTCACGCCTGCACCTATATATATATATATATATATATATATATATATATATATATATATATATATATATATCGGTGTTCCGCCAAGCCTGACCTTTCTTTCTTGGTTCGGCTACCACCCAAGTAGCATCTCTAATATTCCTTCCCATTACTTTCATCTCTTATGCCTCTTCCGTAAGGCTTTACTTCCACACACGCCAGCTTAATTTAATTCGTCCTTAGTCGAAAGATACCTGTTGTTAATGTCCTGCTGTTTGTATTTATAACTGTGTGCCACTTCTCCGTTTTTTTTCGTCCTTGTTTTCGTAAACATTCGCTTGCTTTCTTCCAAGGAATCTAGTGTTCTTAGTTTAGATTTTCTTGGGGCCAGCCAGATTGGAGCATTCTCGAGTGTAACCGGCCGAAACTGCAAAGATAATCAGGTACTCGACTGAAGATAGGAAGCTCCGAATAACCCGTCCTTGATTTTTCCTGTCCTTTCTTTGTATCACCGGATGCTTTGTTGTCGCCTGTCATGTTCACGTTCCATTATATGCTTATATATAACTTATTTTTGCTTCGGTCCACCCCATCCAGACGCACTTGATAGAAGATACACTCTTTCTTAACTTATTTCCTATTCTGTCTACCCTTATATATAAAACTGAGTGAATGTAAAGAGAATGCGGCATTACATAGCAACAGTGGCGTTTCTTGAGTGTGTGCTATTCATGGGCGGTAACCCTTGAGTTTGCCTTTATCATCATCATCGTCTTCCTCAATATCATCACCAGCAGCAGCAGCAGCAGCACCACCACCACCACCACCACCGCCACCACCACCACCACCACCACCATCGCCCCCACAATCACCGCCTCCACAACTTTCATCATCCTCAACATCATCATCATCATCATCATCATCATCATCATCGTCGTCGTCGTCGTCGTCGTCGTCTTCATCACTACAACTACCTCCACTACTACCGTCTCCACCACCACCACCCCACAATCACCGCCTCCACTACTTTCATCATCATCATCATCATCATCATCATAATCATCATAATAATCATCATCATCATCATCATCACTACAACTACCTCCATTACTACCGTCTCCACCACCACCACCACCCCGGAATCACCGCATCCACTACTTTCATCATCATCATCATCTTCATCACTACAACTACCTCCACCACCACCACCACCACCACCACCACCATAACTTTATATTTTTGATGTGGGGGAGGATGCCCAATTATCCCTTACGCCATTTTCCATCGTGTCTACATTTTATTTTACCATTTTTACTCGTATTTCTGTTACTTTCACATTTCAAAGCAAAAGTAAAAGTAAATAAATTAATAAATAAATAAATGAAATAGTCGCCATTTTTTTCACAGCTGCCTTTTGAGGATTCGAAAGCTGAAACCTGGAAACACGCAGACAAATCGTCGAGTGATTAATGAAGTTGTTGATTGCTATAACGAATGAGTTGTTGGTGTCATGATGCGATGACAGAGATGATGAGGACGACGATGACGACGACGGTGATAATGATGATGATGATGATGACGACAACGATGACTATGATGGTGGTGGTAGTGGTGTTGATGACAACGACGGCGATGATGATGATGAAGACGATGATGACTATGATGGTGGTGGTGGTGGTGGTGTTGATGACAACGACGACGGCGATGATGATGATGAAGACGATGATGACTATGATGGTGGTGACGACGATGATGATTTTGATGCTGGTGTTGATAGCAGTGGTGGTGGTGGTGTTGGGTAGTAGTGGTAGTGAGGATGATATGATGATGCAGCGGTTCGGCAAGAAAGATCGATAGAATAAGAATCAGGCTTAAGAAAAAAAAAAAAAGAAAAAAAGTAGTGGTGGGGTCGATCTATTCAACTAAAAAGAATTCTTCAACGTGATGCTCCAGCATTGCCGCAGTCAAAATGACCGAAACAGGGGAAAGGATAAAAGAATGAAAACAAGCAAATAAATAAGGAGACAGACAGAAAGGGGGTTAGGTGGGGAGAAAGAAAAAAAAAAAAAAGAACGGAAGAAAAGAGGGTGCGCGCGCGTGTCTGTGTGTGTGGGGTGGGTGGGAGAGCTTAGGGGTGGGGCAAGGAGACACAAAATTCCAGTCTGAAAGCGGAATTTGATTCCTGAAAGAAGACCACAATGATGTGAGCAAAGAGTAAACATGTTGGTTGACTTAGATTTTTATAAGTAACCCCATTCTCAGCTTGATGATGTGTATATTATCTGTTTGTGTGTGTGTGTGTGTGTGTGTGTATATGTATGTATGTATGTATGTATGTATGTAAGTATGTGTGTATTTATGTATGTGTGTATGTAAGTATGTGTGTATGTGTGTATGTATGTATGTATGTGTGTGTGTATGTGTATATATGTATGTATGTATGTATGTATGTATGTATGTATGTATGTGTGTATGTATGTATATATATGTATGTGTGTATATATAAATGTATGTATTTATATATGTATGTATGTATTTATATATGTATGTATGCGTGTATGTATGTATTTATGTATGTCTGTACGGGTGTACATATGATGATGTGTATATTATCTGTGTAGGCATGTGTGTGTGTGTGTGTATGTATGTACGTATGTATGTATGTATGTATGTGTGTATGTATGTTTGTATGTATATATATGTATTTGTGTATTTATGAATGTATGTATTTATATATGTATGTATGCATGTATGTATGTATTTATGTATGTATGTACGGGTGTACATGTGTGCGTGTGTGTCTCTCTGTTTGCATGTATGCGTGTGTATGTATGTATGTGTGTGTGTGTGTGTATGAATATATGTAGGTATGTCTGTGTATGTGTGTATACGTGAGTGTATGATGTATAGGTATGAACGTGTGTGTGTGTGTATGTGGGTAGGTTTGTTTTGTACGTACGTCTCTGTAAGTGTGTGAGTATGTGTTTACATGTCTGTGTATGCCTGAATAAATGTATGTATGCGTACACACATGTATATATGTATATATATATATATATATATGTGTGTGTGTGTGTGTGTGTGTGTGTGTGTGTGTGTGTAAGTGTGTGTTTCTATGGAGCTGCATCTGAGAGAACCTGCAGGTCTCACTCAATTCCCAGACTTATTGTTCTCTCGTTTTAACTTCTTACATTGTCAATGCTCTTGGCGAAGACATGAACATCATAGTTACTGCTGGGCAAATGCCCCCCCCCCCATCCAACGACATTCACTCTTTCTCTGTCTGTCTCTCTGTCTGTCTCTTTCTCTCTGTCTCTGTCTGTCTGTCTTTCTCTTTTCATCGGTCTTTGTCTCTGGGTCAAAATGAACGATTACTTGCTGGTCATCACGAAATGACTAGAACTTAAAGCATATTCATGGCTGTGTAGAGTGGAAGAAGAAATAGAGTTACGTTTGTGTCTGCGTGTTTCTCCCCCCCTCTCTCTCTCTCTCCCCCTCTCTCTTTCTCTCTCTATGTGAGTGTGAGTAGCGTCTGGTGTTACTTTTCAAATTTCTCAGCAACGGATACCGTCTCAAACCAATAAAGCAGGCTCTCTCACTAGAATCTAGACAATAATTGTCATGTAGTTATTATGTAAGTACATATGTATGTATGCATACACAGCCATCTATACACACACACACATGTATATACAAACATATATCATATATACATATGTAATATATATACATATATGTATATGTTTATACAGCTGTATGCGTATATGTATGTACGTATATATATATATATAAATTAAAGTCCGTTCATTTGGTCATCCTCGAAGTGACCTGATTGAATATGTGTGTATTAGTATGTATGTATGTATGTATGTATGTATGTATGTATGTATGTATGTGTGTGTGTGTGTGTGTATGTATTAATATACTTAAATACACACACACATGGAACTCATTACGTAAATCCAGAATATTCAATAATAATAATAATAATAATAATAATAATAATAATAATAATAATAATAATAATGTTTTCTTTATTGGTCCCTAATTCCTAACACAAAACAAAGAGGGACAATACAAAATAAGGGTCAAATGCGGTTTAGAACAAAAATACATGTATACAATAAAAACAATAACAATTAACAACAACAGTTCAACAACAAAATTCCCCCAGTTGAGGAATTTCCACCCAGGGCCAACCAAAGAGCCCCGCACATCCTGGTCACCTCTGCAGGCATTTCTCTCCTTCTCAACCCCACCGGCTTACAAACGTATCTAAGCGAATGTGGCCATCCCCATCACATTCCTCCCCCCACTTTCAATAAAATTACTGAGGTGGGTGGGTTCTGTGGCAACACTTCTCTCCGCTTCCCCTTCGCTCTCCTTTTCAAGTGGAACTTGAAAAAGTCGTTGAGGGCTTGGCCGAAAAGGAAAGATATCTGTTTTCAGTCCTTAATATTGACAAGATATTTTCTATTTTATCACAGAGGAGAACAGTATATCAACTGCAAGATTTCATTGCTACCAAAATCCGATTGTAAATGTCTCTCAAGGAACAAATCTATCGCTTGAAATGGGTGAAGTTAAACGTCTTCATTGAGTAACTAACGGATGCTTGCCATATAACTGTGGTAAGAACTGCATGACAAAAGACGGGATGGGTTATTTTCAAAAGATGAAATAATTTCAAAAAATAGAAATAAAAACACAAATATGTATATATATATATATGCATATATATATATATATATATATATATATATATATATATATATATATATATATATATATATATATTTGCTCATACATGCAGACGTGTGTATACGTACATACATACATACATACATACATACATACATACATACATACATAAATACGTACGTACACCCGTACACACTGACATTTATACATTCATGTACAGTCTCTTGACACGCAAAAAGCATAAACATGCAAAATTTTTTCAGACGTAATCACACACACACACACACACACGCACGCACACACACACACACTGACACACACATACACAAATACTAGTATATCCGTCCACACATATTCTCAATCTTTCTCACAAATTTCCATTTTCAACTTTTACACGAACTCATAAACTAACGTATTATGTTCAAACTCTCACATGTAAAAATATAACGAAAACGAAATAAATTTAAAATGGCCGACCCAGACGATATTTTGCATCAGCGGCGTTTATAACATAAATATATGGAACAGAAGCGAGACCAACAGAGCAATGATGTTTTATTTAGCATTTTTTTTTGTCACTTTGTTCGTTAGTTTATTTTATTTCTCAGTTGGGGTGGTGGGTTCATATTCGTTTTATTTTAACACTAATTTGATTTTTCTCTCACTTTTTCTCGACCACACATACACACACGCATGCGCACATACAAGCAGAAACCTATTCAAATACAAAGATACCCACAAGCAAATAAGATATAACATATACACAGACTCATAAAAGTTATTTATCATTCAGCGTACATTTCTTTACCGCAAATAATATATCGTGGAAATTGCATAAACTACATATGTTATGGTGCTGGTTAATGGTACTGGAGATTGTGGTGGTGTTGGTGTTGGTAGTGGGTGGTAGCTGGTTTTTATTTTATCATAAATAGAAGCACGTGCCATAAACATAAAAAAATGGTTTGCTGCATTCAGGCACTCTATGTTTATCTACACGCGCGCACACACACACACACACACACACACACACACACACACAATGCACACACACATTTGCGCTCATGTGATTCAAAGAAGACGACCAAGACAAAGAAAGAATTTTTCAAGTCTTATTATTAGTTACATATATTGGAACCGACATTGCCGTGTGGGTCCACTGGTTGACTCACACACTGCTACACAAGGCGTACAAAAGGACATGTTGGACATCACATTGGTAGACGAGGGAGCGCCTCGTGACCAAGCTTGTGACTGAGTAAGCCTGAACAAATGAGGAAACGAAACTAATTAATGAAATTGGTCTTCACTTTTTCTTTTCTAAACAACTTAATTGCTTCTGGTAAAAGTGGTGGATGTCCTTCCAATTAACTCAATTTTATTAGGCGATTTCAGCAGCTGAAAGTGCCTTAATCCTTTTTGTTCCAACAAAGTTGAAAAAAGAAAAAAAAAAAAATGCCTAAATCGCGTGAGCGCGCGTCTGTGCAGTCTGTGTGTGGGAGAGAAAGAATTAGTGTAAAAAATAGAAAAGTAGGGAGCTTAATACTCCATTATAACTATCAGTATTTCACCATCTTTTTAGCCGATTCCTCCCTTATCTATCTATCTATCTATCTATCTATCTATCTATCTATCTATCTATCTATCTGTGTGTATGTGTGTGTGTGTGTGTGTGTGCGTGCGTGTGTGTGCGTGCGCGTGTGTGTGTGAGTGCGTGCGTGCGTGTGTGCGTGTTATACATGGCAAAATAACTAGCGCCTTATCAGCTAACATTGAACGGCTTACAAACAGCTGGTCAACAATCCTCGTACTACTAAACTACTAACTGAAAGCAGAACTATTATCTTTGATGTTATATCACAAGCATCCCCACCCCACATTACCACCAAAACCATAACCACTACCATAACCTACACACACACACACACACACACACACACACACACATATATATATATATATATATATATATATATATATATATATATATATATATATACATGCAACTATTACATACACAAGCATACGCATATATATAAACACGCATACATCTATGTATATGCGTATATGAACATTCAAACGTACACACATATAAATATATGTGTTTGTGTACACATTGGACTGTACGAATAGAAAAGAGAATGATCAAAATATGCTGTAGAGTTTTTATTAAATAATCTCCTTGTCACAAATGGATAAAAAAAGGAGATTAATGAGAACTAAAAGAAGAGTTATATATAATTTATTGGAAACAAAATGTCACAAATAGTTACTTTAAGACTCTCCTCGCCAATCTTCGGATGATTATGGAAAATGGAATAGGAAATTTCATATTTCGAAACATCCACGGATTAAGCAATCAATCAGATTAGATATGCCTAAAGTATTTACTTTTTCATTAGGTAAACCGCTAATTGTTGATTTGTACATGTTTATTCTGGATGGTTGATTATTTCCAAGAAAACTAAATGTTTTGAATCTTATTACCTTTGGCTTAAAACATTTGAAAATCAGTTAAGTATCTGGAGATTGAAACATATATCATTGACAAATATCTGATAGCAATACTAACATTTACAAAAAATCTGACATTAACTCCATAAACCTTGAAGCCAAAGAAATTGTCATTAAACTCAGCATAGACAACAGGATAGTATATTCACCCTCAATTATACCATACATTACACTTAAAGACCGCAAGGTTAATTCCCCTTTTAACTTTAATACAGTATTTCGGAAGCTCCTTTTAACTTTAATAAAATATTTCGGAAGCTCAATGAAGTATTTTAATTTCGAATATCTCGATAGCAACAATAATATAATCACTCCCCTACTTGTAATTTTCCTCATAATTGTAATTGTCTTTCGTAAGCTCTAAAATATTGTGCCAAAATCCAACAAGACGGCTACAGTTTACACAGAAATTATATCGGCTAAATCGATTCAAGAATTCCTTTAACGATCACTTTTACCAACATTGTCATACATTCAGGAATCGGATAAAAACAACTGTAATATAAAACGAAAAGAAAATTCTACCACTTTTTCAAACAATTTTGATTTATACAAAGCTTTGGCAATGTATAAAATTCCATAGTCAATTATCGAACATACTACTCCATAAGTTCATCAGCTTTCATCCAAATTCGTCAAATAAATTTTGCTTAGTTCCTCAAAACAATTTGTGTAGTTTCAGCTTTCAGCAATACGTACGCACACACACACATACACACACGCACGCACACACGTACATACACACGCGCATATACACATATACGTTTATGTGTACACACTTATACATATATGCATGTGTATGTATATACAACACACACACATGTATATTTTTTACTCCTTTACTCTTTTGTTGCAGTCATTTTGACAGCGGCCATGCTGGAGCACCTCACGAAAGATTTTAGTCGAACAAATCAACCTCGGAACTTATTTTTAAGCTAGTATTTATTATGTCGGTCTCTTTTGCTGAACTGCTAGTTTACAGGGACGTAAATGCACCAACACCGGTTGACAAGCGGTGAAGGGGGCGGACAAACAAAGATAAAAAGACACACAGAGATAGATATACACATATATACATAGACGACGGGCTTCTTTCAGTTTCTATCAACCAAATCCACTCACAAGGCTTTAGTCGGCCCGCGGCTATAGCAGAAGACACTTGGTCAAAGTGCCACGAAATGGGGACTGAACCCGGAACCGTGTGTTTGGGAAGCATGCGTTTACCACACAGCAACACTTGGCCTATGAAAAATATAAATAACTATATATATATATGTATATATATATATATATATATATATATATATATATATATATATATATATATATATATATATATATATATATATATATATATATATATATATATACATACATACATTTATATATATATATATATATATATATATATATATATATATATAGAGAGAGAGAGAGAGAGAGAGGGGAGAGAGAGAGAGAGAGAGGGGGAAGAGAAAGAGAGAGAAATATAGATTTATATATAAATGTGTGTGTATATATGTATATATATATACACACACATATATATATAAGCACACTCAACACATACACACACATACATAAATATATACACACATATATGCACACGTATGAGTGTCCATGTATTTGCATATTAATTGCTGTTCTTTTTATTATTATTATTATTCATTAATTCTTTCAGATTTCTTCATCTTCCTGCCTCGTTTCTTTCTTGAGGTTTTTTTTTTTCGCTCTCTAAAAATAGATATTTTGCTCAATTATAGAAATTGGCGAACAATCAAATCAACTCTCCTTGATTAAAACAAAACGAAGCAAAAAGAAAACACATACATATGGACAGATACGAAGTAAAATATATACATCGACCCACCCACACACACATTTGCAAGCATAAATTTATATGTATAAGTATGTATGTATGGATGTAGATAGATAGATAGATAGATAGATAGATAGATAGATAGATAGATAGATGCACACACTTCCGCATGCTTAAAACAACGATTATACACGATAAGTTACACAGTATATATTTATAGATATTTGGTATATCTATCTATCTATCTATCTATCTATCTATCTATCTATCTATCTATCTATCTATCTATCTATCTTTCTGTCTGTCTGTCTGTCTGTCTATCCATCTCTCTCTCTCTCTCTCTCTCTCTCTCTCTCTCTCTCTCTCTCTCCCTCTCTATCTATCAATCTAGCAATCTGTCTATCTGTCTGTCAGACTGTCTCTATTTATCTGTCTATATGTACACACACAGACAGACACACAGAGACACACATACACACATACACACATACACACAGACACACACGCACACACACATATGTATATATATATATATATATATGTGTGTGTGTGTGTATAGACATATGCTTGTATATAAATATACATATACATACATACGTGTGTATGAGTGTGTGTAAGTGTATGAGAATATGTATGCGATCATATATGCATATATGTGCGTATGTATATACAAATGTATATATGTTTACACACACACACACACAGACACGCATACACACACAGACACACAAGGCTCCACTCACACACCAATACGTATACATTTATACGAAACAAACCGATTGGCCTAATTTAATTAAAAAACACTCAACACGTAGCTAACCATTGGTAAACCATTCTCCTTCCTTTAAAGCCACCTACCAATTTGGGTTGAGTCTCTCTTGCCTCATCACTCCTCCGTCTCTATTGTTGTGAGCTGCCTATCACCGACCGCCGACCACTTACCCACTACCCCTATCGTATCGATTTATTAGACTGATCCAAGTTATTATCAGCCACGAAGTACAATAGATAGGACTATTTTGGTTGTTTGCCAAGGTGTAAAATATGATTATTCACGAGTATTTTCCTTGGCTCTCCAATCATCTGTCGATATTCTAAAACATGAGAAAATATAATCAAATAAAATCAACAGGCGTGGCAGTGTGGTAAAGAGCTTGCTTCCCAACCACATGGTTGCAGGTTCACTCCTACTGGATGGCGACTTGGACAAGTGTCTCCTATTATAGCCTTCGGCCGACCAAGACCTTGTGAGTGGATTAGATAAAAACTGAAAGAATCCCGTCAAATACATATATATATATATATATATATATATATATATATATATGTGTGTGTGTGTGTGTGTGTGTGTGCCCCGCCACCGTTTGACAACCGGTGTTGGTGTGTTTGCGTCCCTTAACTATATTGTGGTTCGGCACAATATCAGTACTATGGTCGATTCGTTCGACTAATATTCTTCAAGGCGATGCCCCAGCATGTCCGTAGTCTATTGACTGAAACACGTAAAAGATTAATCATGAAATATAAAAGATTAAAGATACAACAAATTCCTCTCATAAAATTGTTGGCCAGAATGAGGCTATAGCTAAAGACATTTTACCAATTTACTATTCGGTGACATTCTGCCCTGGAACGCGTTGTTTCATTGTTGCGATGTCAACTTCTTAAGCGCATAGTTATATTTAAGTCATTGTTTATGATGTTGGACGAAATCAATTTTTCTAATTCTTTTGAAAACTATAATGAGATCCCACCTCAACATAATAACATTATTTAGAGACCATACTTCATTAAATATCAAATGCTTTTAGAAACACATGTGAAAGGAATTGTCACCTTATTGATTTTTACTTTGAAAGAATCGCTACAAGAACGTCAGTTTAAGGGGGGAATCGTTTGTCTTCAGAGACACGGAACGAGCGAGCGAGCGAGAGATAGATAGATAGATAGAGAGATAGATAGATAGATAGATAGATAGAGAGAGAGAGAGAGAGAGATGCTTTTAGTAGTTGGAGATTTGTTATATGCAAATAATAATAATAATAATAATAATAATAATAATAATAATAATAATAATAATGATGATGATAATGATAATGGTGATAAAGAAAGCCATCGTTCGTAAAGAAGAATATTATCGGTTGTCAATGAGAAACCATTCGCCTTGCAAGACAGCAAAACCTTCTTGAACATAATCAATACAACCTAGAATGAATTACTAATGGAAACTTATCGAGTAGAAGACAACCATTCAATATAAAAATAGACTTGGATATTGGAAGAACATTAAATGTGAACAAAGAAAGGGAAAAGAAAAGAAAAAAACCCCTTTAAACGTACAGAAAAGCTACAAAATGAAGGACTGCATTTACACGGTTTTCTTTATTTCACAAGGTTTGTCTTGAACAGGGGTCAGGGAACTTTTTAACCAATTAACCCCAAAATATATTTATTTACGCCGACGTTGCCCTCTTGATTTGAAAGGAAGAAAACCATAGATGACAAGGAACACGTTTTTGTTTTATACATCTTATGTTTAATGATTCCTCATTACCCCTTAATAATTTCGTTTTTACTTCACTTGGGGCTATTTACTCCGGTTCGCCGACCCCTAGTCTAGAATGAACTTGTACGTTATCGTTCAGTCGGCTAGAAATAGAAACAAAATTTCTTTAGTTTTAGAAAAGGAACGTATTAGATAATGTAACTCGAGCGTGGCTTTGTGGTGAGGTCATACGGCTCGCGGTCGTAAGGTGGTGAATTCGATTCCTGGCGGCACGTTGTGTCGTTGAGCAAGGCTCTTTATTTCACGTTACCCAGTCCACTTAGCTGGCAAAAATGAGTTGTATCTGTAACTCAAAGAGCCAGCCCTATCACATTCTGTGTCACGCTGAGTTTCCCTGAGTACTACGATATGGGTGCGCGTGTCTGTGGAGTTCTCAACCGTTTCCCCGTTTATTTTCACGAGCAGGCTCTTCAGTCGATCGGATCAATTGGAAGCCTCGTCGTCGTAACCGACGAAATGCCAGTATATATAATTATGTAATGGGATTATCACGACTGAAATGCTTTTCTTTATATGACTAATTGATCGCGGTTGATTTGAAACTAAACATCAGCATGTATATTGTAACTACCTCTAACAAATATCTATAACTGGGTTAAACTTTCGTGTGCTATGAACCAGAGCATTCGTACAGCCGGATCTTAACCTGGTTTTGATAGAATATAGTTGTGACAGTGTATGACCCATTCGAAGTAAAGTTTGTTATTTCTTGATGTCGATTTACTGGTTTCGAATTTTGAAATAAGGCCAGCAATTTCGGGGGAGGGGGTAAGTCGATTGCACCAACCCCAGTGCTCAGCTGGTATGAGGATGAAAGGCAAAATCGACCTCGGTGGAATTTTAACTGAAAACATAAAGTCGATGAAACAGGGACAACTGACGAAGAGGTATACTCTTTATGTTGCATGTCTCGTTTCTCTGTTTTCTTCGTTGTTCGAAAAAAAGTTCGTTTTCTATGTTTTTGTTTTTATGTTTCCGTTTCTCATTGTGTTCAACGTTTTTTTTGATGTCCTGTACCTATATATGCATGTATATATACATATATATGTACATATATGTATGGATATATGCATATATTTATATATCATTTATATATCATTTATATTATCATATGATCGAACGCCACGCATCCTTTTCCAAGTAAGTTTTATCTTAATAATTACGATGCGCACTCTTCTGCTATCTCTTCTCTATCTCTCTCTCTCCCTCTCTTGTTCTTCATCCTTTCTGTTTTTCTCTCTCACCCTTTCCCTTTTCTTTTCTCCCTTTCACTCTCCCTTTCACTCTCTGAACTTAAACACGGAGAGTCTTCGACTATTCCATCTTCCTGCGTTCCTGTATTGACATCATATGTAAAGGTTAAGTTCCTGTTACCAAACAATGTCGGTCTATTGACCTAAAACTTATATTTTTCTCCAAATGGGCCACGATTTGGTAATTGTTTATCAGAACTAACCATAGAATCAGTAATCAGGTTATCTTGAGAGTCTTCATTATTACTACGAACGGGGTCTTTTGTCTTTCCATTTTCAATATATATATATATATATATATATATATATATATATATATATATATATATATATATATATATATGTATGTATGTATGTATACGCACACACATATACATAGATATATATATATACGTATGCATGCATATGTATACAAATATGTGTGTGTGTGTGTATTTATACATGTGCAAAGAAACTCACAGAAAACACACGCATACACACACAAGCACACACACATACATATTCATAGAGAGACAGCAAAGCAAGAGAGACAGCAAGAGACAGAAGAAGGAAGAGGTGAGATGGAGAGAGAGAGAGAGAGAGAGAGAGAGAGAGAGAGAGAGAGAGCAGGAATAGTAATGAGTTTATTTCTGTTGACATATGTAAACTATGGTTATTTATTATCCTCATATTGTATTTATGGGACATTTTCATATTGCTTTCTCCTTTGTTCTCTAATAACCAACATCAAATTGGAAAACTATAAAACGATAGAGATGGTGGCAAAGATGGCGGTGATGATGATGGTGGTGGTGGTGGTGGAGTTCTTAGTGATGATAATTGCTAATGTGGTAGAAAGTTGTTGCTGTTGTAATTCGTTAGCACTGGACATTATTTCCACTTAGTTCCGCTTGACCAAATTTATGCTAATAACGTAATTAATTTAACGAAACAGAAATAACAGTATTTGAAACAATGGCTAATCCTACTCACTGGTGCGATGCAGAGGGCTCGACCGATCATTAATTGATTGATCGATTGATCTTTTCTTGATGTAACAATTACTGATTAGTTCTGTTGATGTTTCTCAATTAAAAGAAAATTTGCCCCCTATTTTCGTGATATCTTTACTAACCGATGGAATGTAGAAATAAAGACGAGAAACAACCATGAAACACGAAGCAACGGATTAGAACTCACGACCCCTGAGCAGAGAGTTTAATATGATATCTCACCCGTTCGTCTATTTTGTATTCTTAAGCAAAACATACGATCACTACGCTAGTTGGGTTTTCGTGCACCCCTTTTTAATGTCGATTCCTTGACCCTGTATAAATTTCTGTTGTATAAAATAATTTATACTTCTACACATAGATAATGTGTAGTGGCAAAAAGTTTGCTCCCCAACCACATGATTGCGGGTTCAGTCCCTCCATGTGGCACCTTGGGCAAGTGTCTTCTGCTATAGCCTCGGGCCAACCAAAGCCTAACGACTGAATTTGCTAGACGGAAACTGAAAGAAGCCCGCCGTATATATATATATATATATATATATATATATATATAAATGTGTGTGTGTGTGTTTGTTTCTGTGTGCGTGCGTGTGTGTGTGTGTCTTTGTTTCTGTGTTTGTCCCTCACCACCGATTGACAACCGCTGTTGGTGTGTTTGCGTCCCCGTAACGTAGTGGTTCGGTAAAAGAGAACGATAGAATAAGTATCTAGCTTTTAAAAAAAGTACTGGGGTCGATTCATTTGACTAAACATTCTTCAAGGTAATGCTCCAGCAAGGACGCAGTCTAAAGATTGTAACAAATAAAGAATCAAAGACCAACTGGGATAAAAATGCAATACCGAAGCGGACTGACAGGCCTGGGTTTGAACTCAGTAATTAATCAACGCTGTTAACTACAGCTCAGGAAGTTACCATCTGTGCCACCCTTACAAACCTCGGAACGATGTTACAATAAATCTGTATTAAGACAATAGTTATACTAATGGTTTCCAAATATTGCACAAGGCCAGTAATTTTAGCGAGTGGAATCAGTTGCATGATTATATATTTGCATACTTTCGAAATAACTAAGGATTGAAGTTTCGGTTTCATATTATGTATTGGAGAAGATTAATAACGTTCGTTGATTAATTATCATGAGGCGTGTTCAGGCAACCATTTGAATGTAGCAAATCAATTCTTCGTATGTTTCTCCTGTGCAGCGTTGTTGTAAGCGAGCTTTCTCGAAATGTACGACAGAGCGTATCTATCTGTAGGTTTATTAATCAACACTATGAATTATGACAGCTGTATACAATCCGTTGGTACAATAAATAGAGGTGGGGCTGAAAAGTTTCTGGTGTTAAGGGTATTGCGAAAGGCCTGATTGGTGGCCCAACCTTCCGAGTTCTTTTACAGGGCTTAGAAAACTGAAGGACTGCTGCGAAAAGTGAATCTGAGAGGGGAATATGTTGAATAAAATCATGACTGATCTTCCTGTATTTTCTTTAATCCAAAGCCAGGAACTGTTCTGTACTCCTCGTATGTGCGAACAGAAAAGTTGGAAACATCTATATGTCCGTTTCAACCCTTTTTGAAGTCTTCCTCAGCGGCCGTTAACCATATACAAACACATTCATTACTTATAAAGCCGTTGCGTCAAGAAATTTCATCTGCAGCAGATGTGATCGCCGCTGTAGATCAAGGGCAGGCCTTGTACAGCTCACACGAGTATGCGGAGATGATTATTGAACAAGAACAGTCAACGTCGACCTACGACGGACAGCCAACGAAGAAGAAGAAGAAGAAGAAGCTCATAAAACCACAAATATTAGTGCTTAAAGTAAACAACTGCGAGATCAATTTGCATATTTAGCACTGCATAATTAGCAGCGAGATTATAGATTAAATTGCTGAACTGTTAATAGTGTTTCGATCCGTTGTTATAATGTATTATAGAATAAACTGAGGTATTTTAGTCGACATTGTGTTTGCTGAGAATAGGAAAATAGATTTTCTTGGAAAAAATGATAATGAGGATGTTTCACCATTGATTAAAAAGGTCAAGTAATTAAGTGTTTATTTTAATCACTCTAATGCATAGATTAAATAGATATTTACGTAACAAACCACAGACAACACGTGATAATTAATTTTATATAAGCCCATAAGCCCATATATATACATACATACATATATATATATATATTTTATATGGGACTTATATACAAGCCATATATATATATATATATATATATATATATATATATAAATAAATAAATATATAGTCCATATAAGGATTTATAGGATGAAACTCATACGATATTTAGTTTTAGTTCTGTCTTACAAGCATCAACAACAGTAACAATGTCAAGCACAACAGAGGCTACTACTACTACTACTACTACTACTATTACTACTACTACTACTACTACTACTACTACTGGTGGTGGTGCTGCTGCTACTGCTGCTACTGTAACTACTACTACTACTACTACTACTACTACTACTACTACTACTACTACTACTACTACTACTACTACTACTACTACTACACGAATATGAAGATGAAGAATGCCGGAAAGTATTATTGTTTCTTATCGGTGCTCGGATGTTTGGCCAGTGTCTATAAAGAATGGCTTAATTCGCTATACGGAAAAAATCATAGGTGTAGAGTTACTTGTGTGTCATTCTTAGCTGTGTGTGTGTGTGTGTGTGTGTGTGTGTGTGTGTGTGTGTGTGTGTGTCTGTATGTGTGTGTGTATGTGGTAATGATGAAAATTGTATTAAAATATATTTTACGTAGGATCAGGTATAGTTGTGTGGTTAAGAAGCTAGCTTTGCGACCACATGGTTTCAGGTTCAGTCCCACTACACGCAACACCTTGGGCAAGTGTCACGCCTTCTACTATACTCCTGGGCCTTGGATCCATGTTAGAAACCGGCTCATTTTCTATTGGCAAGGAATCTTGAAATAGAGGTGAATATCACACATGGCTACATAAGTATACAACCGAAATGTTATTGACCTGGGGTTAGACTATTGACTAACGAAATGTGTTCATCCGTATTTGTTTTTATCCTACATTTAATTGTTGTGCGTGTGAGTACAAACACACACACACACACACACACATTGCTTGTGGTTAACGCCTATCTCTTCGTGACATACACTTGTCATAATGGCCCACAATTAGTTACACGTGTATAAGGCCGAGTGGGGTGGGTGTATATATTAAAATTTCACTAAACATACACAATACTCCAATCACAAAGACCTCTCGCCATGTTTTTTAACAACTCTATCCCGGTGCATGGAAACCTTTCATTGACTTCATTCGTTTGAACTCATTTCTTCTTTATGCTTTCTTTCTTTCTTTCTTTCTTTCTTTCCTTTCCTTTCCTTTCTTTTTCACTGAAGACATTGAGTCAGAAGATGTTCTGACTGGGCATTGACCTAGTCGATGTAATTAACAAGTCATAGTAAGACTTGCCAAAATGCTACTTGCTCCAACCTTCTCCTCCCTCCTCTCCTTCTTTTTTCGTTTTTGTCCAAAACTCTCCGCCTGAAATGGGACACCGGTCCGTCACCGGATTAATTACCCAGCTATAACTGGAACTCGTTTGCAGTTGAATACACTGCAGCAACGTGAAATGAAGTGTTTTGCTCAAGAAAACAACACACTACCCAGTCTGGGAATCGAAACCACGATCTTGGGAATGTGAGTGCAATACCCTAACCACTAAGCTACGCGCTTTCACATTATATAGGAAAATACGGTTGTCTATGATCTGTAGCGTTGTGATTTCTAGCATGGAGGCCGACTACATAGAGGCTATCTCTCTGGCTAGCCGCATATGATATTTTTCTGCAGGCTGAGGTGCGTGAGTGATACAGAGATTAGAACATACTCCATATACAAATACAGATATTTCATTATAAATGTTTACAGTCTGGATCTACATGAGATGGTAATTTTATCGATGTTAGCGTATCGATTCAATATATATATATATATTTATGCTGGATAAGAGAATAGTTTGGCTCAATGCTTTTAGAAATGGAAAAGATTTAATTAATAGCAAAGAAAATAAACATTTATTTTTGATTAGGAAATACAGCACTTAATGTTTGTCTGGCGAAGTGAAGAGAAAATTGAATGTTGTATGTTGTGATATTTATTTCTATTTCACAAATTTTTCAACCTAAACTTTATTACATGTCTCTCGCTCGACCTAGAAAACAAATAATATTTAATCAGAAAGCTATGATTTCCAAGAGAGAGAGGAATAAGATTCCGAGACAATAATCTCTTTCTCAAAGATGTTATCATAATGAAATATAATGGCTACAATCTGATATCGAGAACAGTTCACGCACGGTTTACCTTGTATGTTGCCCAATTCTAATGAAAAATATGTTTATTTCCTTTGCTGTTAATTAAATCTTCGCCATTTCTGAAAGTATTGCATCAAGCCATTTTATTCTCCAGCAAATATATTTCTAATCGATATTTTGTCGTCGATAAACTCATGATCTGGTGTAGACCCCAGACGTTATATTTTAGATTTTAATCTCACTACTTTACTATACACACCAGGAATCGAAATACTGAAAATATCAGACGGAGCCAGCAAAGGAGTCTGTAAATCAATAAGGAAGCGTCTTACAAGGTTGTTCGACTTATTAAAAATAGTACCCAGATCGACCTCAAGTCACCATTTCACTCTCTTAGAATAGAATTATTGGATATGTGGCACTATTATATATATACATTATGTCTGAGAATAAAAATAGAAAAGGATGGGGTAGCCATGTGTGGGATACCTTTTATCATAGGATTATTCGATTTAGAATGGCCTTGGTATAAACTCGTTATTAATTTCTATCACTAGCATCTTGCAATGTTGGCTTGTAGTTCTTTGTTTTGCAATTATGTGGTAATATGTACCCCAGGTAAACCTCGCCCATGTGTCATTTAAAAATGTCGCAACCATGCCGAGGCTCATCTTCAGAGTACGAGACATTACGGCACAGCCGTTTTGGCGTCGCTGATTCGAAACAGACATTTTTTTATGTATTTTGGTTCTCTCCCCACCTACATCTCTTTCTCTCCACCCCCTTTCTCTTTGTGTTAATTTAAGTGATAATATTCCCCTTTATGTGTATTAGAAGAAAATGTTTATATCAATTATATTCAATTAAAATGAAATTGTAAAGTCTCTTCCTATGTCTGTTTGTCTGTCTGTCTGTCTGTCTCTGTCTCTGTCTCTCTCTGTGTGTGTGTCTCTCTCTCTGTCTCTCTCTCTCTCTCTCTCTCTCGCTTCCTCACTTTATTTGTATGTATATAATTTTGCACACACGTGCTTGTATGTGTGTTTGCGTCCAGTGCCAAAAAGTACTGTCGCCAAAACAGGTTCAGTGCATAATCGACAGTGCCAAGGCGCCACCGTCCAAACTGCCGCGCCCAATCGTTCCATTTCATACTCTTCGAGTCACTCATATTCATAACATCTACTTTCAGATCGACCACGAAGAAGCAATGTGTAAGAAGCTGGAGCTTCTGTTTTCTTGTGAGCCAATCAGGCGCCATTCAAAACACCCCCATTCCTTTACCCAAGAAAACCTGGAGAAAGAGGTTTATTGAATATAAAAGCATCATCATCATATATATATATATATATATATATATATATATATATATATATATATATATATATATATATATAGAGAGAGAGAGAGAGAGAGAGAGAGAGAGTTGGTGGAGACTGTCTCCTTGAAATATTGCTCGAAATTCACTCCAGCCATACTGTACCCCACAGGTAACAATAGATTGTATTTATCTTCAGGGTGGTGTCTTACGACGAAGTCAAGTTGTCTGGAATTGATGATAGTTCCTACTACTTTAAACATGTCGAAAGGCCTCAAGTACCCTTCAGGAAAGAACGGAATCATATTCCTTTTTTTTTTTTTTTTTGTCTAACCTAACCAAACTGTGGCCAAGTTCCTTCCAGTCCACCGCACATCTGACATCACAGTTTTGCTAATTAAGAATTGGTCTCTACTTCCCCAAACACGTTCCTGTCTCCAGCTGCTTGTTCAGCTGTGATGATATTATTGCTGTCACAGTGTCCCTGGAGGAATAGATTCAGACAGACTGTAGATACATACATACATACATACATACATAAATACATACATACATACATACATACATACATACATACATAAATACATACATACATACATACATACATACATAAATACATAAATACATACATACATGTATACATGCATACATACATATGCATATACTGGATTTCACACAGGCGGCCTGGGTTCGATTGCCGGAATGGGAACGCTTATTAGTCGCAGGCAAAGCTGTGTGGTAAGAAGCTTGCTTTTCAATCACATGGTTCTGGGTTCAGTCCCACTGCGTTGTACCAAGGGCAAATGTCTTCTACTATAGCCTCGAGTCGACAAAAGCCTTGTGGATGGATTTGGTTGTCGGAAACTGAAAGGATCTCGTCATATATATATATATATATATATATATAGCATGCATATTTACGTGTATGTGTGTGTGTGTGTGTGCATGTATGCATGTATTCTATACATTAGGTTCTAGTATGAAATTGGTCGGGAGATTTTCGCTACGAGTGTTTTTCCTTTCGGGTATCAATTTTGTTTCTGCCTGTTCTAGTCTTTATGGTACATTTATATATCTATCTTTTGAGAGCTTTCTGGTAAGGGTCGTAAATGTGTGTGTGTGAGTGTGTGTGTGTGTGTGTGTGTGTGTGTGTGTGTGTGTGTGTATAATAAGGATTATATATATATATATATATATCATCCTTATTATTATTATTATCGTTATTGTTGATATATATATATATATATATATATATATATCATCCTTATTATTATTATCATTATTGTTGATATATATATATATATATATATATATATATATATATATATATATATATATATATATATATATATATAACAGTAACATCCACCCCTAGGGGTCAGCCACACTTAAGTGGCAATATACTACACTTTATCGTGCAGTTACTGTTAATACTTCATTTAGAGAATTAACATTGCTTATATATATATATATATATATATATATATATATATATATATATATATATATATATATGTGTGTGTGTGTGTATGTATGCGTGTATGTACGTACGTACGTATATGCATATGTATATGTCTGTCTGTCTGTCTGTCTGTCTGTCTGTATGTATGTATGTATAAACTAAGTGACACAATTGTTATATTATTTTCGGAAGCGGAAAAAGTTTAAGCGGAAGTGTGATAATGGAAAGTATGTTTTGATTGGGAGAAACCGTGATAATGGCTCTGATGGTGGTGGTGGTGGTGGTGGTAGTAGTTGTATAGTGAAAGAAAAAAGTGACTGAGAGGGGGAGAGAGAGAGAGGAGAGAAGGCCAGAGAGAGGGGGAAAGAAAGAGACAAGTAGAGAGGAGGAGAGAGAAACCTAATATGAAAGATTATAGAAGGAACGGAAGTGACTGTGTGTTTTGAAATCAAGGTAGTTGGTTGGAATCTCGTTGCCCCTATGTGGATATGCGTATGTACCCTTGTATCTGTGTGTTAATATGCAAATCACTGAGTATGTATGTATGTATGTACAATTGAAAAGATCGGCAACAACGTTCATTATGGCATATATCATTTACAAAAGCGGTCATATTATTATAAGTAAATTACAAGCGAAGAAGAGTTATTCCGAAACAGGTGTTTACAGCTGTTTCAAAATTTCAGTGATTGTTTCATGTAGTAATATGCATCGGGCAAACGGCTGTGCATACTGATGAAGTAATACCCATTAAATAAGTAGGAAGTTTTTTTTAATATCTATGATGATGTTGACGGTAAGGGCAGTAGAATCGGAGTGCAGGTGATTGGACCGAATTTAAACTGAAAACGATTTGAGAAGCAATGAAGTACAGTAAAGATTTCTGCTCCGTTATACTTACAACTTCGAAAAACCAGTAATAGCAACAGCAGCAGCAGCAGCAGTACCAGCACCTCGACTACGTCCACCACAACCACGTCTCGTACACAACCATTACCGTCACTGCCACCACCACCTCCGTCGTCACCACCACCACCACCACCATCACCACCATCATCATCACTTCCACCCCCCGTCACCACCACCATTACCCCCCCCCCCGGCCACCACCACCATTACCCCACCACCACCACCAACACAAACCACCACCAACACAAACCACCACAACCACCACCACCACTCCCCCCACCACCATCACCACTAGCGTCATCCCCACTACCACTATCACCACCAGCAACATCAGCAGCACCATCACCATCATCACAACTACCACCACTACCGCCAGCGTCACAAACACCCTCTTACCACCACCACCACCACCACCGCCACCACCACCACCATCAACTACAGCAACAACAGCAACAACAACAACGATCGTCTGCATACCAGCCCACCAATTACAGCACTTTACTCTTTGATTAGGAGGAAATCATTATCATTTTATTTTTAAAAAAGTATCGATGCACTTACAACAACAACAACAACACGTACATCTCCCAACAAGAAACAACTGCAAAAGTAACAACAACAACAATAATAAACAATGAAAGCAACAACAAACAGCAGAAAGGAAAGCAAAAGTAAAAAAAAAAATGAAAAATAAAAATAAATATAAATAAAATAAAAAAATAGCGATAAATATAAAGGAAAAAAATAAATATCGAAACGTTTT
>NC_142940.1:8590818-8598318 GCF_046866305.1 Octopus bimaculoides | reverse complement strand
GTACACAATCATAGAAAAGTTGGAATTATCACTCACGGTGGTGAATCGAGCTAAGTATCTAGTAGTGAGTGACAAAGTGTCGTTTTAGAGATTATAGCTTTACAAAGGAAAAGATCATCGTTTGTCAATGAGAATTATGCATATAAAACTGCCAACGGGAATGGGAAGCAATTAGAATCTTTTCTTGGAGAATGTTAATTTCTATGGAAAATTTATTGATCATTATTCGGGTCGCATATCATCGCTTGCATCATTTCGTAAACGTGGTGTCGCATTTGTGTAGGAAGTCCTACGACAAGATGCATTTGTGCATATAAAAATTGATGTTATTATCAAACCCAAGTGTTCAGATTTATGATGCCATGAAAGAAGTTAGCTTAACTGATGCAAATAAAAATGCCATATCAGGAATATTTTCACAAGGTCACCGTCCTGTATTATATTTGTCAAGAACATGGATCACCGTAGAGGCAAATGTAAATAATGTAAATGTAAAGTCTCAACAAATATTTAAACCACATGATTCTTTAGTTTAAAATCATCAGACAATCCTTCTATCGAGAAGACATTTTAGCTCATCTGCTGTGATAGGGACGTAGCAATATTCTATGGGAAGATAGGCGAGTCCAGATTCGCACCAGAATGGTTTTAATTTTTCTCACCGAGTAATCGACTTAATCCCCTCTTCCAAATTTGAGGCTTTGTGCTACCAGTAGAAAGAATTATTTCATGAACCAGTTTAGCTTTCAGTTAAATTATCCGAGAGAGAAAAGATCGCGTGTAACTGCTATATGTATTTGGAATAAAATTATACAATGCGGTAGTTAGAGAAAAACAAGTATAAGATAGAAGCGTTAGATTTATACATAAAAGAGAACTAAATTTTTCTAGAAAAATAAGATAATAGACATTATTACTTTAGGTATCTCATTTGTAAGTTATCGTTATAATATTTTAAGCTGGATTAAGGCGGCGAGTAGATATGATCGTTAGCATGCCGGGAAAATGCTTAGCAGCATTTCGTCCGATGTTCCGTTTTGAGTTCAAATTCTGCCGGGGTCGACTTTGCCTTTCATCCTTTCGAGATCGATAAGAAAGGAAGACCAATTGAGCACTGGGGTTGATCTAACCGATTTATCTCCTCCCCATAATTGCTGGCCTTGTGCCAAAATTTGAGATAAACATTTTTAACTGGATTAAAAATACGAGACAGGAAAACAAACGATGGTTAGATTTAGAATTCACTTTTCGAAATCTCACATAAAAGAATATATTTATCATGAATTATAAGATATTCACAGAAAACGCAAAAGAAATATCTTGGAAATATCTAAAAGAAAAAAAAATTAAACAATATACATAGCTACAAAACAAGAACAAAAGCAATTGTCTTCGAGGAAACCTATATAAAACAAAAACTGAAGAGGCTGACATTTGCTGAAGAAAAGAGAAACAACAACAGGAATAGTGACAAAGATAAAAACTAAGAGAAGTCTACGGAAAGCCATATTAAAATGATGATAATAGAAATCCCTCCATGTCTAATACCTGAAGAATGACTGGAAATAGACAAAAAAGAAAAGAAAAGAAAAGAAAGACTGAAAGAAAGAAAACCAAGTCGTAGTACTGGGTAAGAAGCGCACAGCTCGAAGCAGAGACTGAAAAATTTTTTGAGTGAGTCGCCGTATCTAATGTTTTTTTTTTTTTGTTTTGCGGAAACAACCAAAAGCACATGATGAAGTAGAATATTATAAATGTAGAATGAAGAGAGAGGTTGAGAAGATACAATTAATCACTTTGTCTCTGTCTACCCAATCTTACACTACAGCGAAAATATCTAAAGACGTAACAGAAATGTGGTGGAAACATGTTGGAAATAATACGAGAGTTATAAAATACCAACGGAAAAGATATCTTTACAGATATACACTGAACAATGATAAAAGCAATTGTATTTTGCGGTATGCCAGTCCACATTGATAAAGATATCAAGGCTTAATTGCCAGATATTGTTAGCAAGGACCATTGGGTAAAACGTATTTTCAAATTCAGATAAAGAAATTATCCAAATATAAAAATCATGAAATAGAGATAACCAGAATATGGGGACAGAAAACCGAAATAATCCCTGTGGTAATAATGTTTTTTATTTTATTATTTCTTAAATTTTGGAATTAATAAGAATAACAGAAATGATGCAGAAAAATATGTAACAAAACCCCAAGGATTT
Source organism: Octopus bimaculoides (assembly GCF_046866305.1). Taxonomy (NCBI): domain Eukaryota; kingdom Metazoa; phylum Mollusca; class Cephalopoda; order Octopoda; family Octopodidae; genus Octopus; species Octopus bimaculoides. Next base: position 8,596,088 of record NC_142940.1, on the reverse strand, counting down.
GCAAATATGCACAATGCAAAAAAAAAAAAATAGCATTACAGGTATAAGTACAGCGTACATATCATATGGTGTAATGTTATTGTTGCAACAGAAAATACATAATCAAACAAAACTTGGCACGAACTCAAAGAGCTCAGACACGTGACCAGTTTTTCAGTGAAAGTACAGTGAAAATAAATCTGCCGAAAAAGAAAAAAACGAAAAAAAAAAAAAAATGATATAAATAGAAAATCGATTATATCTGCAGAAAGACATTCTGTTTGTTGTGTTCATTGAGTACACATTGCTCCAGTCTTTACTCAGCTGCAAAATGAGTACAAAGCGAGAGATGGATAAAGCTCTTTCTCACTTCGGACGTCATATCCTTGACGTGCCGCTGGGTCAAAGTATGAGAGAGAACCGAGAGGATACCAATGCCCGCACGCGACTACACAGGCAAAGTAGAAAGAACATGGTACATGTTACAGGGGTAGATAGATAGAAAGAAAGAGAGATAGAGAGAGAAAGAGAGAGAGAGAGAGAGAGGGAAAGAGAGAGAGAGAGAGAGAGAGAGAGAGAGAGAAGAGAGAAAAGGAAATGTCTGAAGAAAAAAGAGCAAATAGAGAGACACACGAAGGCTAAAGACAGGCTGGTAGACACGGAGAGAGAGAGGGGGAGGGGGAGAGAGGGGGAGGGAGAGGGAGAGAAGGAAAGAGAGAGAGAGAGAGAGAGAGAGAGAGAGAGAGAGAAAGAGAGAGAGAAACAACAAAGGAAACGGGGAGAAATGATGATACAGACATAGAAATAGATTCAAAGCTATCTATCTAGCTAGAAAGATGGACAGAAAAGAAAAGAATGAGAAAGAGAGATACAGAATTGAGAGAGAGAAAGAGGAGAGAGTAGAGAAATTGAAATAGAAGAAAGAGAGAGAGAGAGAGAGAGAGAGAGAGAGAGAGAGAGAGAGAGAGAAGAAGAAGAAGAAGAAGAGAGACAAAAGGAAAGAGAAGAGGGAAAGAAACCTAAAGACAAGGCATGTACTTAGCAAGGAATTTCAAAAGTAGTCAATGACACTAATATCATCACGTAGACAGTTTTATCGAATGACGCATTGTAGAGAATTCAGAGCGTATAGAACGTGCTCAGAAATATAGAATGACAGAATAACAAGATAATGGAATGTAACTGAATTGCAGAATAGCTAAATAACAGAATAGCACAATTACTGAAATATCAGGAATGATATATATTATATATATATGTATTATGTAATATTATATCATATAATATTATATTATATTATATTATATATATATATATATATATATATATATATATGTGTGTGTGTGTGTGTGTGTATGTATGTATGTATATATATAATGTATGTATGTATGTATGTATGTATGTATGTATCTATCTATCTATCTATGTAATGATCGAACGCCGACGACACGATGTTAAAGAATGTGAAGACTCCTTTGGCTGTACGTCGTAGGACGATGTTGACTGTACTTATTCAGTAACCATTTCTGGCAGGCTCGCATGTTGGCTACAAGGCCTATTCTTTATCTGCAGCAAGTGAAGCTACTTGACGCGATAAAGAAGCGACGTTTCTCACGTGCTTTTTTGTATTCTTTCTGATGTGCTAGCATATATTGCTAAAGTACCTGCGTACTTGCGTACTTGCTTTAGGACTTCCTAAGCCTCTCGCAGTTTATGCGAGGTCACGAAGGACACGTTTGGTAATTTTTTCTTTTTTTTCTTTTTTATTTCCGTGGTGATGAGCGATGGTGTGCGTGTTGCGTCCATCAATATGACAACCTGTTTCACATCTTCTGAGCTGGTAGAGACGGACAAAATGCTTAGCGGTTTTCTTCCAGCTCTTTACGTTCTGAATTTAAATGCCGATGAATTGAACATTTTGCCTTTCGTCTTTTTTGAGGGTCGTTTAGATAAGTACCAGTCATGTACTAGGGTCGATGTAATCGCCTTGCCTTCTCCCGCTAACATTGCTGGTCGTGTCAGAATTTGAAAGAAATCTATTTCACGTCTTCCTTTTTTTCATTTTCCTGTGATCTCGTACCGGGTACCATGCTTTTTAGCCCCCAGGACTCATAAACCCGTTAACCCGTTTCCACGGGACGCCAGAGCAGTTGCAGGGTTCACGGCCAGCAATATTGAGGCAAGGGAACGAGTTGATTACATCGACCCCAGTACTTGACAGTTACATTACTTTTATCAACTCCGAAGGGATAAAAAACGAAGTTGACCTCAGCGGGATTTGGAAGAAATGTCTCTGATCATTATGTCCGACATACTAACCATTCCGCTACCTCGCCGCTATTTCATAGCTACTCAGCTGTCACATTCTGTGTCTTCCGTTGGGTCAAGGTTACTGGGAAAGAGAAGATGTCTGTGTTCACTTATGATTTCGAGGCACTTAAAATAATTAGCGAAAGCATGGTACATGTTACCAAACCATCCTCGCTCGTGGGTTCACTGCTGGTTTTTTAAATACCAGATGACAATGGCGTTTGTTGTGTAGGAGAAAGCTGAAAAGTTACGGAATTATACCGATCTAACTCTTGCACTAAAAATATTCTAACATCTAAGGAATGTATCTATTATTCTATTTGTAACAGGCACCACTGGAATGGTACAACTACTCCCGTAAGAACATTGATAAATTACCAACAAGGATAGACAAGGGAATATAGCGATGTGCTGGGATTTGTGAATATTCTTGGGACTTACTCACACAACATTTCTTAGATCTCAACACCTTTGTTAATCTTATATTTTTAACCTTGTTCTCCAAGGTGTTCATAATTCGTGTTTGACGAAAGGAAATTCTTGATCTGTCATCACCATCATTATTTTCCTCCTCCTCCTCATCGTCATCGTCATCATTATCAGCAGCAGCAGTGCAACCATTTTTCGCCGTCGTCGTCGTCGTCGTCGTTGTCGTCACCGTCATCATCACGATTATCGTTGTCCCCGTCCTCACCATCGTTCGTCGTTGTCATCGTCATCATCATCATCATCATCATCATCATCATTATCACCATTATCATCAACATCACTACAAAGGCACTGGGTAAGGTGACATTACAAGGGCAGAATAATAAAGATCTTTTTAGTGTTATATCTAAACATCCCCCCCCACACAAATACTCTCTCTCTCTCTCTCTCTCTCTCTCTCTCACACACACACACACACACACGTATGTACACAGGCAAAAACACACGCACACAGACAGACACACATACACACACATGCACCAATTGTGCTGTAATAGGTTTTAGAACTTGATACGCACAATGGTAAGACAATACCTAATCCACTCCATCATTTTTTTGCCGTCATAACCCAACAAACGCATGCGCAGATACCTGCACACGCGCTCGCACGCGCGTATACACCCACATTTACATGTACTTATATAAACACATACACATATGCGTACATGGTTGAACTCGCAGAAACTTACATATGTGCATGTATAGATAAAAAAAACAATTGCGTACACATATACATATTTATGTACATTCCAAAATCCATACACATGCACACACGCATATATCCACACAAACAAATATACGTCCATACATTGATACATACATACATACATACATATGTACGTGCATACATACATTCATGTATACCTCATACATGCGTTTATATGTATATATCTCATACATACATTTATATATATATATATATATATATATATATATATATATATATATATATATATATATATATAAGACACACACACAAATGCAATCATATATATGTGTACATATACTTGCATGTAACAACATAATCACATTTGTACATCTATTTCATACATATAGACAAACAGACAGATAAAATGACAGATAAGCAAATCAAAAGAATAAGAGGATTGAATGTGAAAATGACATGGTAATAACAACAACAACAACAATAATAATAATAATAATCCTTTCTACTAAAGGTACTAATCCTTTCTACTAAGGCCTGAAATTTTGGAGAAGAGGTCTTGGCGGTTACATCGACTCCAGTGCGTAATCGACCCCGAAAGGATGAAAGGTAAAAAATCGACCTCGGTGGTATTTGAACTCAGAATGTAAAGACGGATGAGATGCTGCTCACCGTTTTATCCAGCGGGTTAACGATTCTGCCAACTCGTTGCCTTTTCAATAATAATAATAATATTAATAATAATAATAATAATAATGATAATAATATTTTTCAAATTTTGGGACAGTGGAGGGAGTAAGTCAATTACAACCCCAATGTTTCATTGGTACTTAATTTATCGACCCTTCGGTGGAATTTGAACTCAGAACGTAACGACGGGTGAAGCATTTTGTCCAGTGTGCTAACGATTCTGCCAGCTCACCACTTTCGTTGCTTTCTTAACAATAACCCTTTCTATTATAGACACAAAGCCTGAAATTTGGGGGAAGGGGATAGTCGATTACATCGACCCCCTGTGCGCTTATTTAATCGACCGCACTGGCTTTTACATTCCGGATGTTCTGCTGGGTCAACTCTAACGAGGCCGAGAGAGTATTTGCGCGTGATAGTGATTACATAGACAATAAAAACGATTAGCGAAAACATACTCGCTCGCGAGTGACGGCTGGTTGTACAGTAAATAAATGACTAAAAACGTGGCTTAAATGAGCAGGTTGTCAAAGCTGTTGTGATTTGTCCACTGATCTTTTGGTGTAATTTTGGCAAAATAGGTTTTAGCCATCAGGATTACATCTTACGAATATGCAGTAACTTGGTCTTAGGTGAATCGAGTGGAAGTGTGCAGCTGACAGTGTGTGTTTGTTTGTTTGTTTGTGTGTGTGTGTGTGTGGCGAGTGTGAGATAGATAGCATTGGTATGGAAGACTAAAAGGAGCATAACGCTATATTATTCTCATGATACTGACGAAGGAAGTTCATACAGAAGTTTTGGAAGTCGGCTGCGTGCGTTTAAAAGATATCTACTGTTAACTTAAATATATCGATCTCGGCGGATCGATAGCAATAAAGTTAATTCAAAATTGAAAGCACTGTTAAGTGTCCATTGAGGATTCGTAACCAAACCCGGGGTTATCACAGCGTGATTTATGAGACAAAGATAGGAAACAAGATATGACAAGAGAGAATAACATGTACGTGACTATGTATGTAGCGGCATCTATGGTCTGTGTGTTCGAGTATTAATGTGTGCGCGCGCATGTTTGTCAGACTGTTTGCCTATCTATCTATCTATCTATCCGTCTGGATATCACTATGGCTTCGACGCCTCG
>NC_142940.1:8583318-8585818 GCF_046866305.1 Octopus bimaculoides | reverse complement strand
GAAAGATCATAAATGGACACATACACACACTTCACATACACTTTACAGACACAAAACACTCACATATACACGCGCATACACATGCATACACAAACACACGCAGATAAGCAGACACAGAGACGCATGTAACTTAGCGGTTTGGCAAAACAGACCAATAGAATGAGTACTAGGCTTACAAAGAATAAGTCCCGGGGTAGATATATATATCATTCTATATTATCCAATATGTATATGTGTGTATATATATATGTACCTTGTTTATCATTTTGTCCATGTTCTTTTGCAACGTCATGTACCCAGATATGTATCTATATGTACATGTAGATGAAGGTATGTACATACATGTACATATATATGCATATACTCATATATTGATTGTATATATATATATATATATATATATATATACACACGCACAGGCACAAACACACACAGAGAGACAGAGAGACAGACAGACACACACACACACACACACACACACGCACGCACACACGCATACACACACACACACACACACACACACACACACACACACACACACACACACACACACACACACACACACACACTCGCTAGCACAACAAAGACCACGCATATGTGCTCTCGGCATCTCTCGGTAAAGTAATCGGATCCTAGTGTTTTTTCAGTAAATTGCACCTTGTTCTCGGAATTAGCTCAACTATCAGTAATGGTGGGGTATCAGATAAGGGTATATATATGCCCCAGGTTGGCTCCCAGCGAAGGAACACCAGAAAGCGTCGTGGGTGAGGTGAGTGGGTGGGAGAGGTGAGGAAGGGAAAGACGATTACGACAAGGGAATACGCATCTGGTAGGCCCCTATCGGAAGATTATTACATACATACTCAACTCGCTGTTGATTTTTCATCGTCACGGTAAATCGGAAGCGACGTAGAAAAACCTATACAGCTGATGGCGAGCGCGGGCGCATATTTATTTATTTATTTATTTATTTATTTATATATATCATGTCTTATAAGGGAATTTTTACCCGATCTTCTAAGCTGTCATCACAGCTATTCTCTTGCAATTGAGATTTCCTTAATTTCTAGAATAAAAATAAAAATAACTCACACGAGGCCTCGACGTTTGTTTATAAAGAGTATTCTCACATTCCAAAGCTATATATATATATATATATATATATATATATATATATATATATATATATATATATATATATATATATATATGTATTCTTTTATTCTTTTACTTGTTTCAGTCATTTGACTGCGGCCATGCTGGAGCACCACCTTTAGTCGATCCCAAGACTTATTCTTTGTAAACCTAGTACTTATTCTATCGGTCTCTTTAGCCGAACCGCTAATTTACGGGGATGTAAACACATCGGTTGTCAAGCGATGCTGTGGAGACAAATGCAGACAGGCACACACACACACACACGTACACACACACACACACACACACACACACACACACACACACACACACACACACACACACACACACACACACACACACACATATATATATATATATATATAAACAAATAGTAAATGAGTATATGCATATATACGTACAGGTATGTGCATACCGACATCCACCTGTATGTATAGGTGCATATCTGGATACAGGACATTGCAAACAAAACGTAGACAAGAAAACACACAAGCCACATAGAGAACATTTTCCTTCATCAGCTACCCCCGTTTTAACACCGGCGTTTCGAAGAGCTGGGTAGGACGCATCGTTAAAACGGCTCTTCCCATGGACCGCAAATTAAATTTGTATACACAAATTAAACCTTGCCATGGAGGAATGTAGTGGCGGACAAAAAACAAGACAGGGAAACAAACGGAAAAGGCTATACGGCCAGACGGGAAAAATTATGTGTGTATGAACGCTACGACGGGTTTCTTTCAGTTACCGTCTACCAAAATCCTCTTAAAAGGCCTTGGTCGGCCCGAGGCTAGAGTAGATGACGGTTGCCCATATGGCCATGCAATGGGACTGAACTCGGAACCATATGGTTGAGAAGCAAGTTTCTTACAATACAGCCACGCCTGCACCCGTACGTACGTACGTATGTATGTATAAGGGTGTAATGCATAACTGTTGTGATGTTGCACTCACGATTGTGAGATCTTAGACCGAGCGATACGTTGTACTCTTGAGCAAGACACTTCATCTTCTGTGATTAATTCGACAGTGATTAAGTCGAATTAATCACATTAGGCACAGTGTCGAATTAATCACTGTTAAGAAAGTCTTGCTGTTCCTTTCGCAGATTGAATCGGTAAAGTGCAAGTTGTAAGTCATTTTCTTTGTTGGCGGAATTTGAACTCAGAACATAAAGACAGACGAAATACCGCTAAGTATTTCGCCCGGCGTGCAAACGTTTCTTATTTCTTTATTGCCCACAAGGGGCTAAACATAGAGGGAACAAACAAGGACAGACAAATGGATTAAGTCGATTACATCGACCCAGTGCGTAACTGGTACTTAATTTATCGACCCCGAA
>NC_142940.1:8578318-8580818 GCF_046866305.1 Octopus bimaculoides | reverse complement strand
ACGATACAACGCACCGCCAAGAATCGATCTCACGACCTTACGATCGTGAGCCGATTATTCTAATCACTAATTAATGCATCTACACTCACGTCTTGTACCAGTGAGGCACTAATGCAGCACCCCCTTTCTCTCTCTCTCTCTGAAGTCATCACCTCTTGTAGCAGTCTAGCAATGATGTTGCCTTCTCTCTCTCAAACTGTCACTTCCTGGATGCTCCAAAGATGTGAGGGTCGAGAAGAACTATATTTCTGCTCGCTACTACCCAGACACCTTAATCAATTCAGCGGTGACCTGGCTCATGCTATCAAGTAACGCTCACTTGCGAGTGACGGCGGAAGTTTTTCATTCTCATAATACCTAGGATGTATTGAGCACGTTTATATATTTTGTACAACTTGAGACATTATATAATATAACAGCACATTAAAGTGTTACTACTGTACACGTATCTAACAATATATTTAACAAGATGCCAACAGAAAAAAAAGAAATGGATTTCTCCAGAAAAAAGAAAGACTCTATCATTAACGATATAATTCCACCATTCTAAGAATGAACAGTAATTTCATCTCTCTCGCAAACTAATATTAATCTTCCTGAAAACTCTTCTTTTACAGATAGTCATAAAAGAAAAAGAAAAAAAAACTCACAGAAAACTAGATAATATATATCTCCCCAAGCTAGCGTAGGAAGTTTTATCACGACTACTAGACCCGCTAGAAATAGTAGTAAAATGTTTCGTAAATGAAACTGCATTATTAAATAGAGTAATAGACCTACATACATACATACATACATACATACAAATAGCTTATCTGTCCCTGCGTCTTAACCCTGCGGCTGATCAGAAAGAAAGAAAGACATTCAAGTTAGGAAAAGAAAGATGGCCGATGGTCACGTGCGAACAACGACAGCAAAGGCAGAAGAGCGTGGGAGAGAGGAGGACAGCCAGAAAACGGTAAAGAGGAGATGAAAAGAATTAGAGAAAGGAAGAGAGAGGAAACGAAATACATACATACATACATATATATATATATATATATATATATATATATATATATATATATATATATACATATTCGTATGTATGCATGTATATATTATGTATGTATTATACACATCACAGTGTAAACAGAACTGAAATAAATTCAAGCATTACAAAGCTTCACTGTAGGAGAAATAAGAATGTAAACACATCCTTACCATACTAGTGATAATTGGAAAAAGAAAAAACGCGGGAAGGAGTCTCTTGACGAGCTGTTTTATTGTTTGCTGACCCCACCTCAGGGAAGATGTATCTGGCTTCCTTCTACAACCAATAACATAAACCAATAGCGGTAGAAAGTAAAGAATAAGGTAGGATATACAGTAAAAGCAGCCTAATTTGCATATTTGTGACTTTGACGGCTCGTCATTAAACGATATCAATTGCCCCCTTTTTTTTGTTCATAACAGCATAAATCAGAAAAAGAAATGAAATAAATTGAAGTATTACACGGTTTCACAGTGAGCGAAATAAGAGTGTGAATGGACACACACACACACACATTGGTTTCAAATTTTGGCATACAGCTAGTAAGTTCGGGAGAGGGGGCTGGTCAATCATATCGATCCCCGTGCTTAACTGGTGCTTATTTTATCGACCTCGAAAGAATAGGTGGCAAAGTCGACTACGGTGGAACTTGAACTCAGAACCTAAAGACGGGAGAAAAGCCGCAACACATTTTACCTGCTGTGCTAACAATTCTGCCAGCTCGCCGCCTTAATAATAATGATAATAATAATAATATTAATAATAACGAAGATTTTAGTTTTGAGAACTCTTTCATTTGAAAACATAAAAAATTGAAATTCATAACGAAAAAAAAATATTTATTAAAAGATATTGAAAAAATATTTATCATTGAAAATATGATTTCAAATTTTATATTTGAAAATATTGAAAGAAATTCAGGAGATAGTAAATAATTGAAAATAACTACAAAAAAAATACAAAAAAACCAAGCCTAAAAATACAAATTCTTATTTTATACAAAAGTTAGCGGAAGAAAAAAAAAATTTAAAAGTGAAGAAATTAAAAGACTACAAGAAAGGATTTTGTAACTATTAATTTTAAAATTCTGAAAAACAAAACAAATTTCTTCCATTCAAAAACGTTAGACATAAACTACAAACAAAATCGATTATTATTATTGTTGTATTCTTGAATATCACATCTATTTTAGATTTAATAATCCGTCAGCCATCTTATTACTACTAATAACTTGTGTGTTTGTTCGTTATATAATTTATATTGTCTTTGTTTACTTCTTTTGTGTTTTTTTAACTATTGTTTTGTTTCATGCGAAAGGAAAAGCGTCTTCGAATGGAAGGAAGTAGTGTTCGAGTCTGTTTACTGTTATCTATCTATTCACCCCCTCTCTTTCTTTATCTATTTATCATTCTTTCTAAATGTCTGTCTACCTACGTCTCTCTCTCTCTCTCTCTCTCTCTCTCTCTC